>NC_029772.3:72867744-72871349 GCF_000817695.3 Arachis duranensis | reverse complement strand
ATTATTATTATTATAAGAAAAAAATATAAGAAAACAATAAGAATATTAAACAAGGTGAATAATGTAATAAAAAAATTAAAATTAAAACGATTTTATTAGATAGACAATGACATTTATGAACATTGTAATTAATGGGTTTTAGAATTGGTCTGATAAAGTAGAAAAACATTCTACTCCCAAATTACCTCTTAAATTCTAATATTAGGATAATTATCTATACACATAGTAAAATGAACATCCATTCATTTTTAATTATGCATGAGTAAACCAAATAAAAGAGAATAACCATCCAATTAAGAATCAACATAACCATCTGCATACCTATTGAATTGAACATTCGGTATATATTACTGGTAACTATTTAATCAAACTAACTACATAAGTACTAAACTAGTAACACATCCAGCATGTGTTACTAGTAACTACTTAATCAAACTATTCGTATAATTATTAGACTAATAACATATGTCGGATGTTCAATTCAATAGGTATGCAGATAGTTTTTTTTTAATTCGGTTTTCTCATGCACACTTAATAATGATTGGATGTTTAATTCACTAGGTTTGCAAATAATTATCCTAATATTAGAATTTAAAAAATAATTTAAGGAGTGGAGTGTTTTTTTATTTTATTGAGCTAATGCTAAAACTTATTGTCCATATTATTCACGAGAGTCATTTTCTATTTAGTAAAATGGTTATACTAACAACACTTATTTCTTTTTGTAATATTTAAAACTTAGATAAAAAATAATAATAAAATGACTAAGTGTGTACAATTTTGGAATACACAATAGAAACGCTTGTTAATATATTCTGTGCAAGAGTGGACAAACTTTAAACTAGTGTTGCGTTTTCAGTTCACCCATCTTGATTATGAAAATTGCTATAAAACCCCACAATTTTACAAGAATTTTTTTAAGTTAAAAGGCATAAACATCTTGAGTCTTTAAGGAAACAGCCCCATTTCCTTTCGTCAACAAACCAAATATGAAAGTAAAACAGTAAAATACTATTTTAATTTCTAATATTTAGATAGAATTTTAATTTTATTTTTAATATTTAAAATATTTTATTTTTATTTTTGTCTTTTAATTAAAATTAAATTATTAAAAAGTTATTTTTTTTATTATTCTATTATTATTCTCAAATTACTACAACTACATACCATCATAATTACTACGATTTCAATTTTTGAGAATCTAGAAGAAAACTATAATAAAGAAAATGATATTTAAAAAAAATTTGAGTAATGAACTAAAATAAAATAAAATAAAATATTTGAGATAAAAATATAATATTTCAAACCTTAGAAATGAAAATAAAATTTAATTCAAATATTAAAAACTAAAATAATATTTACCTAAAGTAAAGTAGTCATCTATCAATAAACAAAAAATAAATTAATAACTATTTTACATCTAGAAAGATTAAGATTTTTGACAAAAAAATACAAATTACAAAATGAACTTATAAAGATATTTTTTTTTCATCTAACAAGATGAACCAAACATATATAAGTAAATAAATGACTAAACATTTAGGCCGTATTTGTTTATAAGTACATACAAAAGTATGTTTGACATGATGGACAAAAATATTATATTCAGAGATACTAAATTACCAAAAAAGACAGCTACTAACCAAAATCACAACTTATTTTTTATTTTTTATTATTCTTATTAAATTTTTATAATTATATTTTTTATTATTATATTTTTCTTCTCAAGATTTTTGAATAAAAAAAAGAACAAATTGAATTTTATAATTTATTTTAATTTATTCTTTGTTACCAAATAAATTAACAAAATACAAAAACACTTTTTTTTATATTTCTGTCTTTTGTATCTTATTTTTAATGTCTTGTTTTATTTTTTTCTCATGACAAAATCCAACCTTAGTTAAATTTGTCAAATAGAACATATCTTTAAAAAAAAAAATTTGTTATATACATTTTTGAGATTTATTTTATTAAAATCATATTCTTTCGAAGCTCATATGATTACTTAACAAAAATATATGGAAAGGTCTGAGAACCAATAATTTTTTAAAAAATTGGTCAGCATTTAACTATTAAAAAAAATTGAATGATCTCTCACCACTAGATTTAATCTCACACAATTAAAAACACTATTAATAACTAATTGATCGTTACAAAATACAAAAATTGCTAACCCTAACACTCCTCAAAAAACAATTATGAACAAGCAAACACTATCAGCGGGAATATAAAATTTTATAATCAGCAAAATTTCTATTGCGAACATGGCCCCCGTAAAAAAGGGCAGCAACAACATACATAAATCTATGTTTTTTATATAATAATAATATAATCTAAGCTACGGATGATAACAACGTAGATATATTATAGTAATACATGTTATATTATTAACACATTCCACAGCTCTACCAAACGTAAAGCATCATCCTCATAGAAACACAAGCTCATTGGACTGCTTTCTTTCAGCTCTTTCGCTTCATCATAGCATTAGACGGTTTCCCTACTGGCTACTGCCACCATTTCTTCTCAGACAAAGATATGAGCTGCAAATGAAATTGAATGAACATGTTAGTTTCTTTTCTCTTTAGTTTCATATTACAAGAACATCTTTCTAATTGCTGAAATATATTAATGCCTGCCATTCCCTTTATTTATTTTCAATCCTTCCTTTAGCAGTTAGAATAAACTAGTTCAAAGTAAGGAAGAAGCATGCTTCTACAAAATACAGAATCCATCATAAAAAATACTTGCTGGGAAAAAAATATTAAGGGCAAGAAGTCAATGCATGCTTATGATCTAGCCTCGAGCAAAATGGTAAAAAACCAGATGCTTTAAATTGAACCGGGAAAAAGAAAACGAAGTGTAAAAGTTGCAAAATTTGGTTTAGTTTAGGGAACACAATATAATTCAAGTCAGCGCACTTAAAAGAATAGAGAAGGCAACGACACTTCAATTATAAAAAATAAAAAATAAAAAATAAAAAGAGCAATACCATATGACTAACAAAATTTATCATTATTGACCAACTCTAATCTAAACACTAAAGACTAAATCTGAATCCTAAACCCTAAATTCTAATAGTATAAAAATAAGATGTTGACCCAAAGTGTTGGGTAATATTGATAAAAAATATTGGCCACCTAATAACATTTCTCATAAAAAAAATATGCTAGTATACGTACTGCATTTTAAAGTAAAAATATTTAACACACACAAAAAGCAATGCCAAATTCATGCAAACAAGACGAAGCATTTCTGTTGGTAAATTGATGCATGCAATTTAAAGCAAACCTCACAAGAGGATGTTTTAAGATACACAAGAAGAACCAATCAGTAGAACTCAGCTTGCATTCAACAAAGCATACATTTTACAGGAAATCAAACCCTGGTTATTCAGAAAATTTTGGTTATGGGAGGAAAAGATGACAAAAGAATATAATAAACAAGTTTTCTTTAAGTATTTTAAGGGTTAAACTTAATTTTATCTTTATTGTGGAGTCAAAATAAATATTGGGGGCAAACTATACATATCGCTGTAATTTACAACAAAATTACAAAACCTTTGTGGGTGCAAATGCCCCCAAAACACTTGACTGTGGATCCCC
>NC_029772.3:72864103-72867681 GCF_000817695.3 Arachis duranensis | reverse complement strand
CTGAGAAGTATCATATGGCATTGGTATTAGTCATTCTATGCAAAAAATTGATGTTTTAACTGTCTGATAATTGCGTGGAAAGTATAAGTAGGGTATATATGCAATATATTGCACAAACTAAGCATCATATTTAGAAACAATTACCTATTCTAGGGTCAAAAACAGTTTGCATATCTGTAGAAGGCTTAATTTAACACAAAGATGCGATAGATTGCACAAAAGTATCAGAAATAGAAACAAATGTGATTAAGCAACACCTTGTCCTAAGAATGAACAACCCAAATATCAAAGATCTGCATTTCCACTAAGGAAATTTTTTTGCTACAGCAAAAACCTCGAAATCAAGAAATGGTCTATGAGTGAGATTTGCTTATAGAAAGACTTTATCATCATGTTTTTAAAAATATTCCATATGATGAAACAGTGATTCATATTTACTTTTTCATAGAAGACAGTTTGTCTTAGGGGAATACCCCTGAAAGATGACACGGGTGGCCAGTGAAAACAAGAGTGGGAAGGTTTCTCGGAATAGTGGGGAATTCAACGGTGGGTTCAAATGGGACTTGTATGCATTATGCTCATCGACTTATGAGTTCATTCTTTCTTTTGTTTCCAAAAATAAAAATTCTTCAAATGTCAATTAATAGACTAACTAAAACAGTTATTTTAATCCTTTGGGAAGATCCATATACCCACACAGACACACTTGAAATTATGTAAATAAGAAATGCAAAAGCACAATAATGTTTTATTCACATGTTTATCAAATCATGATAATATTGCTTTACTGTGTATAATAGTGAAGAAAAACAAGTTCAAAACCACGGTGACTAGTTTGCTACTGCATTTTTTTACAGCAATATGTTATGGATTTAATTTCAATATACTGTAGCTTTTTAATACAATCACCCAACCAAATGCAACTACACAATAAAGTTTGTTTGACATTTACTAAAACTACCTCAAATGTAAACGACAAAATTTATTTGAATGAGCATTGCTGAAAACGGAGAAATAAACAACTATTAACCAACCTGTCGAGCAACCTGTGCTAATCGCCTGCTATCCCGAGATGATTCAGTCATTGTGCAAGACTTCTGAGGCTCCGCATTACCATTTTGCTTCTCTACACACTTTTGTTTTAAACTGCCATTTTCAGGAGAGCAATCAACATCAGGGGTGCCAACAGACTCCTTCTTGCGTTTTCTCCGGAATGTGTACTTGAGAAACTTATCATTTGAAGATGGACAAGAAACTTTTTCATCTAAATCAGAAACCTTCGCATCTAGCTTATCTGGTGATCCATTAGGGGCCTCACCATCTGCCCCACATGCTGGAACCTCCAAGCATTTTGTGGACAAACTCTCTTCTCTTGTCAAGTCTGATTTATCCAACAATTCCTTATCATCTTTAATTCTGTTCAGACCATTGCAAGCTTTAAGAAATACTTCTCCCTTTTCAGTATCTTTATGAGATCCTGATTTCTCAACCCTGCTATTCGCATTTGTGGGCACTTTAGTGACAGGAGGAGATGTAAGATCCTTCTGAGATTCATTTTCATTCAAAATAGAAGGTTTCACCATTGAGAGGTCATTTTTATCCAATACACATGGAGAACCATTGTCATGAAAAAGATCTGATGCTTTATTTGTTTCCTCAATCTTGTCAGAATACAAACCATATTGAAGACTCATCTTTCTACCATATAGAAGACCCGCATGTCTACCGTATCTTCTTTTCTTCCTATGCACAGGGATTTCAACAAGGCCAGCATTTTCTTCCACCAATTTAGATTCATCTGGCTTCGCTTGCTCTGAAATATTATCAGCTTTGGCATCAATTGCCACAGGCATCAGTTTAGCTTCTTCATGCACTCTTACTGAAGTTTCAGCGGGCAGACTATCCAAATTTTCTGAAGCTGACATATTTCCATCAAAGAGGCTCCGTTCAAATGCCCGTACTCTCTGTGTGCACCCATTTCTGTAAAGCTCATGCTCTTTCCTCCTAATGACTATGGATGCAAAATCGGGGTTATTAATGTAGCAGTTGTTTGTATGATCATGTGACCCACAGCATTTACCTCCAGCATTTATTCCATTTACAATTGGATCCCTAACATCAGAAACTGAGGCTGATTCGAACTGTAAATCAGGAGCAGAATTGACAGATCCATCATAAGGATTAAGTCTGTTCTCCTGTGGAAGACTTTCCTGAGCCTCAATTTCACCGTCTATGCTTTGTTCAACTGAGGGATGCATTTGGTGTTTGGTCACATTCTCCAGCTCATCCTGCACTTCTCTCAGCTCAGCCCTTAGGTCTCTGACTATTTCCTCGGCTTCTTGAAGCTGAGCTTCAAGCTCTTCAATCTTCTTCTGCTGAGTCTGTGATGTCAGCTCTGCTTCTTTAGCCTGTGAAATTGCCAATAGAAACAATCCCTTAGAGGTGATTTAACTCAGATGACTAAAATGCTTGGATTCAGCTATACAAGTTACTGCCAACATGTTGAGCTATGAACATGTGATAACATAAGTATGCACTCCAATGCTAGTAAGCTGAAAGCAAATTGCATTTGACACAAGACAGCTGTATTTTAGCTCAAACTGGAAAGAAGATACAAGATACATTTCATTATGCGATATGACTCTCCAACTCTTGCACAATCCTATAATGCACATTGCACAAACATAAAATAATTCAGCTATTATAGAGCCTGCACTCATTATCAAGTCAGCTTCTTCCCGAGACCAAACCGTGCATTAACTGATGCAAAATTAGATAACTGCAAAAATGCTAGTTTAACTCTCTCACATTGAATTATAAATATATCATATAGTTTCAAAAATGTATATTGTTTGCATCTGTTTAGTGACCCCCACGAATGTGATAAAACAAAATATAGTCAATCCTTACCATTCTTAGTACCAGTTCGTTAGGCCTAATCCCGTATTCCAAATAAGTGAATGCAGTAAGTGTTAATGTGATTAACCAATTATAACAAATAGAGGTAAGAACAGTGTGATGATTCTGCGAAGTGAAGGCTTCTTTGACCAATAATGTTTGAGATGCCAAACATTGATGACATTCAATCAATGGAAGAACCGTTAAACTTAAATGACATGCCACCACCATTCAAGCATAACCATCACAAAGGCAACCCACATTTCAGGTGTTTGCAATGAATGCTAACAGCGCGACAATTTTCTTTGTCATTCAACTTCAGCCAAGCCTTTTTTTCTCATGTCCCATGCATTCAAAGGGTGCATACTACCATTCAAATATACCTCGAGAAGTCGACAAAGACGGTTGCAAACAATTACTCAACAATCCAATCCAATCCAAGAACTAAACCATACAGAAACTTTCTTAATCGAGCTAGAAAGAACCAACGAAACAAAACCCACTCGCAAACACAATCCTCCAAATCAAGCGCGCACGCACACACACGCAAGCCAATCGAAACGCATCGATAACAAGAAGCACAGAATCAAAAATAAAAAATGAAATAGCAATTGTTTAGACCTTAGAATCAAGCATTTGTTTGAGTCTGAGAAGCATCTGAAGCGCCTCTTCCTTAGTGG
>NC_029772.3:72862548-72864077 GCF_000817695.3 Arachis duranensis | reverse complement strand
TCCTCTCCGACACCATGATTCGCGCCGCGGCCTCCTTCGCCGTGTTCAGTATTATATCGGCGTACGCCTTCTTCAACGCCGTCAATTTCTGATCACAACAACCACCAAAATTAAAAGAAAACCCAGCGAGAATCAACACCACTGAACCATTCCCCCAAAATAAACCCAACCAAAAAAGAGAGAAAAAGAATCCATTTCCATCCAACAAGGTGAAAAAGAAATTCAGGTAGAGAAAGTAACAATAAGAAAAGAATGAAATGCACGGTTGTTGGTGACGAAAGGGTTTACCTCCGAATCATCCATTGTGGTCTAAAGCATCCGAAAACGGATTGTTGTTGGGTTCGGTGGTTTTGTTAAGACTAAACAAGAAAGAGGGTATCGAATGAGGGGAATAGCCGAATAGGGGAAGTTTCTTTCTGTTTTTTTTTTTTTTTTAAATTAATCTTTTTCTTTCCTTCTTTCTTTCCCTCTTTCTTCGTATGTGAGTCAGTAGTAGGAGTAGTAAGGAGTTGTGTTTGTGTAGTTGTGTTGTTGTGTCTGTTAGGAAGTGAAAGGCCTTCATTATAATTACGAAATTGCCCTCCGCGTGATTTTATTTACCAGTTCATTCACCACGTCGCTATCACAAACCGTATCACCGGGCGTTGCTGGTCGCTCTCCCCGGTTGATGCTTGTTTTACACAATTAACCCGTGGAGTGTAGGGTCCACCAGCTCCATCTCAGATGCTTGACGTGGATCCTGAAAACCTTTTACTCCGTGGAAATGAAAACCTGCCTATTTGTGTACAGCGGTGTCCAAGTAGAGTGAAACTTAAAAAATGAGCCGTGCTGAGTGCTAACTGCTAAGTTGAAGTTTGGCTAGAAAAAATTGAGTTCCATTCATTAATAATTGAAACCATTTGTAAAGCTCGGTTCTATATTATTATTATTATAAATTAAAAATATAAAATTTATAATATATTCATAAGTGCCTGACAAATTTATATTCAACTCATTTATTATATAAGTTTAAATTTAAGCTCAAATTTTATTCACAAGTTCATGAACACAATTTATTAAGTTGTTAATGAGTTAAGTTCAAACTAGTTCACAAGTCGATTTAACTCACTTCTAGTTCTGTATTAAAGTCAAGACTTTTTAAAAACATTTACTTTTATTTAAGTAAATATTTTTTATTTAAAAATTTTTGTGGAAAAATAGTTATTTTTTTATTTTTTGCAAAATTTTAAAATAAAATTATATAAGTTGTACGATTTTAAAGTTAAAAATTAAATTTATTAAATTTTTATGTGCAGCACTTTAGAGTATTTCAATATATCAAAAAAAATTTAATTATTAATGGGAGAAATACTTTTGCTAAAGATGTTATTTATCGTCCTGACTTTTGTTGATGGAAAAGGAGGTGTAATTTTAGTTACCATAGAGAATTTTTGATAAATAGTAAATATTTTTACTAAATTTATAGATAATATATGTATTGCACATAATACTTTTTTGTGGTTTTTTTTGCTAAAAAAATCATTTTCGTT
>NC_029772.3:72850419-72862512 GCF_000817695.3 Arachis duranensis | reverse complement strand
AACATTATCCTGATAAGTGATTGTGGCTTTCAGGACCCTTGTTTTATCTTTTTTTTTTTTTTTCTGCAACTCTTGCTGCCCTTGATGGCTGCTTTCTTGTCATGCCTTTGCTTCTTAGCTTCTTATTCTTCTCCATCGCTATTGCATCTTCATCTTCATTGTTATTGTGTCTTAGTATTTTTTCTGTTGTCATCATGTCTTTGCTTTCATTGACTTGATTTCAACTTTTTCTTCCATTTCTTTTTTCTTTGTCTTTGTTGTTGAATTTAGGAAAAAGGATAAATAAGTTCCTGACATTTTAAGTTTTTAACAAATACATTAGTGACAAAATTTAAATACAAAAAGATTCCTAACTTTAACTAACGGAGGACAATTGAATTCTTCCATCCATTTGCCTCTTATATACCAAACAGAATTTGCTGACGCGGTTGAAACGGTGTACAAGTATCCGTTACGGTACCACGCTGGAAGGGGGATAAAGTTCGAAGGACAAATAGGTCCCTGCTGATGAAAACGACGTCGTTTTCAATGTTAGCCCTAATGAGATTGAAATTGGGTAGAGAAACAGTGCATCCAGTAGCTTATCATAGTTGTTCATGGTGGTGTTAATTAGATTGATGGCCAGTGATGGATATTCCTCGAGCACGAGATGAAGTAGAGGTGGAGATGGCGGACGACACGAACGCAAAGTTGAAAATGCGACCCCATGTTCGCTGCAAGCTGGGGATGAGAAAGATGGCGTTGCCCCAAAATACTTCTGCGGGTTGTATGCCATCTTTTACATGTCGAAGACAAACACCAACTCGAATAGTCTATTTTTTGGATGCCTATTCTTCAAGGTAAGCTTGCAATTCTTCATATATGTGGATGAAGTTGAGTTTTTTTACCAACACATTTTTATTTGTTCGAATCGATTTAGGTAAAACAACCACATTGTAAATTCTTTGTGTCGGTTGATGGCCACATTAGAAGAATTGGATGCATGGAGCCAACAAGGAAATTGGGTGACAATTAGAGCTGTGATGTTGAAGAACATTTAGGAAAAAAGAACTGGAAAACATGATGGCTGATCTAGAGCAAAGAATAGTTTACCTAGATAACAAAAAAAGTAATAACTTTTGTGTCATAGTTATTGCCTTGATTGTTGTAGTTGTTGGTGTTTGTTTGTTTAGGATATGAATAATGTGAGAAAAAATGTGAATTTTAGTGAACTATGTCTATTGAATATTTTGGTTAATAACTTAATATGAATGAAAGAACGAAGGTTTGAATTATCCATCCAGATCCTGTTGCATGCAATATTTGTAAATTAATATGTTTATTTTCATTCAATCAACCTAAGACAAAAAGAAGTCATAACATAGTCAAGGGCTGCTACAACATTAAACAAGCATAATCCATTCAATTAACTTAAACCATAACATAGTTAAGGGCTATATGTAATGGCCTAGCCTCGAAGAAACGGCACTTTTTCGGGATCAAACGGAACTTTTACAGAATTTTTAGGAATTTCTATGCATATAAGCACTTCCACTACACAGGTGCTGCATCATCAAGCTGCTGAGTCAGCAGCTTGATTGCACAGGACACCTCTCCTAATCTAAGAAGGCACGTCGCGAAAAGTTGCGTTTTTGAGCCACTTCGGGCCCGAATTTCAAAATTCTGCTTTCCGTGGTTAGTCTCTATGTGACGAGCCGGTCATGAATTTCGAGAGAAAAATTATATTAATATAATATTCATATATTATTATTTTATTCCGAATATTATATTATTATCTTCTCTACTGTGATTAATGTTGATCTATGTTTAGTAATATAATAACTGAGCTAGAAATCTACCGGTAACGGATAATATCGGCATTTTTAGATGAGCTTAGCACTGCTAATGCTTCATCATATATCTTTTATTCTTATGATTATCCAGTTACTAGTGTCATTTACACTAAGTAACTTAATGTTTATCCATTAGCAGTGTAATTACTTAAGTTCTAATACATCTAGCTTTAGTAATTATCCTTTTCTGAGATATTTTGACAAGTAACTTTTGGATAATCATCATCCAAAAGCCACGGCCTCCCTTGGACAGCTTAGGCTATTATTTTTGTTCTTGGAAAAGCTTAGAACACCATGAAAGAAAACCATGAAACTTCCATGAACACCTGAGCTTCTTTCTCCGTTCTTTCTCAAACCGGAACCCCTATCAAAAATCTAATCTTACCAAAGTGTTCACCTCTTCCTCCTCTTCATTTCTATGTCACTTTTCATGGAGTAAATCAAGGTATGAAGGCTGCTCCTCCACCTTGAAGGTTCGGCCATGGTGGTTCCTTAAGCTAATAATGTTTTCTTCATGTTTTCTCTTAGGATCTCTTATTCAATCACCAAAAGCTCCAAGAAAATGTGATTTCTAGTTACCTTAAGGTGAGGAAAACCTTCTTTTCATCATCATGAAGCTTCAGCCTTCATGGTTCATAAGATTCTAAAGTTGTTGTTGATGTTAAAATAGGCGTAAAAGTGATTCTGGAAGCTTGTTTTTGGTGCAATCTTGGACAGCAGCAAAGGAGGTAAGGTTTGGTAAATTAATCAATGATTGGCTGTGTTCTTGAAGTGTTAAATCAGATCTTGTTTCTTGAGGTTTGATTTTGGGTGTTTGTGTGATGGTTTGATCATGAAATCTTGTTGTTTAATGCTTGAAAATCATGTTTATGATGGTTTTGAAGTGGCTGTTGGTGCTGTTGGAAAATGTGACATTCCAGCCATGAAAATCATGATTTTTTATGCTTATTTGATGTGCATTTAATGGTTGAAAAGTTTCTCTTTGGTTTGATAAAAATCGGGTTTAAATCGGTTTCCGGAAAGATTGAAAAACTAGCTGAAAATCAAGCAGAAATCTGATGAACTTTTGGAAAAATATTTTTGGTTTTTGGAAGAACATGAAAACGTGTATTCATGGAGTTTTTGGGTCAAAATGCAATTATTAAAAAGTTTGGGATTGAAAATCAATTAATCAAAAGTTGAGGGGCTAAAGTGCAATTATTAAAAGTTATAGGGATCAGAGTGCAATTTTCAAGAAGTCCGGGGGTCAAAATGCAATTTTTGAAAGTTAAATAAAATATTATTATTTTAATAATAAAATATTAATATATTATTTTATTAATAATATTATTTTAATAATATTATTATTTAATTAATAATAATAAAATATTGATAAAAAAGACACTTTTTCCTAAAAGCCTCAGGAAGGCAGTTTTGAGTCCAGAATTCTCTAATTTCCTTTACTAAACACCCAAGAAGAGGTATAAGAGAAGATATAGAGGTATATGAGGTAAAGAAACAAGATTTTGAAACCTGTGTTTATGTTAAAAAGAAAAGGAGTTAAAAGTGATATAGCTGTGTACCTGACCTTACAGAGTAAACAGAGAATTGTAGAATGAGCCTTCTGTGATGTTGTAATGCTTGATTTATGATGATTTCTAAGTGATGGAAAGTATGGTTATATGTGAATTATGAGCCTTCGGGCAATGCTTGTGAATGTTGTGCGGGGACGCCCGTATTGTGATGTTGCTTCCCAGACAGGCTGCGGTAGAGTAGTACCAACCCTGCAAGCTGAATGCTTGGAAGAGGCCTGACTCGCATACCTGCGGTATATTGAGACCTGAGCAAATACCAGCCCTGCAAGTCGAGAGCACTTGGTAAAACCGACAAATGAGCTCATTACCTGCAGTAGGGACAGACATGCATCATACTTGTTTGTGCATTATTTATTGCTTATCTTCTTGTGTTCTTGTTCTATTCCTTGTTTGTTTGAGCATAACTGTGTGATTGCATATTAATGTGTGAATGTGCATTTACTTCCTATTTTCTCTCTTGTTCATGTGTTAGTTTATGTTGCTGTTATGTACATATTACTCTACATTTATTTATACTTCTATGACCACGGACATTATAAATGAACTTAACTGTAAACCCTGATCTTACTAAGAACTCCCCAGTTCTTACCCCTTACACCTCTACAGATGGACACAGGAGTCCTATTCTACGAGATTGATCCACCGTACATCCACGAGGATCCGGTGCGCGGCGAGTATTACATCTACTGTGCGGTACCTCGTATCTATAATTATGTAGTTCGTGGTAGACCTTTCCAGTACCCTATTAGGACAGCATACTTTAATCCTGATGCACTCTATGATTTTCCTTTATCTTGGTTACACCCCGGCGGACCTGGGATACCTCATCCTGAGGAGCAGATGCCACCTCTACCTGACTATCCTCCTCCACCTGAACCTCCTCTACCTGATGAGCCTATACCTGCCCAGCCTATCCATGAGTCACCTTCTGCACCTTTTGTCCTTGATGAGTGGGGTGTTCCTGTGTTGCCACCCGAGCTTAATCCTTTACATGAGCCGATCGAGCCTCCTGTCTTTGATGAGCAGCAGGGACATGAGTTTGATCAGATCATGGAGGCGCCACCTCCTTCTCCCGACTGTATTTTGTTTGGTAGCTATCCTTTTATGGTTCCTGTGGCTAGCAGTGGTTCCTCTGCTATAACTCCGGCAGAAGAAGAGGACGAGGAAGAAGAAGATCCAGAGGAAGATCCTAACTTCATAGTTATCTCCTCTGACAGCGATGACGATGAGCCAGGCGAGGCGCCAGCAGGCGAGCATCACCATTCGCCCGGTGGTTTTTCGTGAGGTACTCTGGACCAGGATTGAGGAGATTTTTTTGAAACGCCTAGTCTAACTTCAGTACATTAGAGTGTCTCCCTCACTTTTGTTAGCATGATTAGAGGGAATAGGCATATCATAGAGTTAGGCTAGCCTGGGTGCCAGCTTAGGGGCTTTTGGTCAGGCCAGGCCCTGGGGCGTCTTATGTACATATATGTACATACTATATGAGTCACTGACTTAGGGGCGCTGTACTATAGCTATATGCTTATATAACTGAGCCACTTCTGTAACATGATGTATATTATAGTGTGTTACTCCATATTCTGTTATCTTTTGTTTTATGTATGTGAATGTTTAATTATCCCTTGATATATGGAGGGTATGCGACTTTAAATTATTCTTGTTTTAAAAAAAAATTTACTTGTAAAATTTGCGGTGTTTTAACAACGTGCAAGCTTATATTTATTAATTAATAATACAGAAAAGAAAAAACAAGTTGGTAACATTCAATTTCTAGTTGTGACCCTTCTCTCTACACTTACTGCATGTTACTCGAAATGTCTTCTTTACCTTGTCTCCTTACTGGATCCTTCTTTCGTTTATGCACCTTTGGCCTACCAATCAGCTTCTTGATGAGTGGAGGATCTAGTTTGATGTAACCAGTTCTATGCCAATACTTTTCACTGGGAACTGGTTGGATAGAGTGTGCATAAGTGAGATGGATAGACTCCATGCAAAGCCATTTGTGCACGTAATCTTTGGGCTTGTCATGTCGCTTCCTAATAGCAGTAATGGCATGAACACAAGGCATTCTTGGGGTGTAACAATCAGATAAAACAGACATATTTAGAACACATTTGGCAATTAACAAATTACTAGGCAAAGTGAAGCTAAGTCAACATGTTAGTTGTCACATATTACATGAACAAGTATGCTTAATCAAATCGACATCAACTTTTGATATCTTACGGCTCACCTCAAACCGCTTTCTCTCACTGTCACCTGTCCACTCTGCGTTCCATCTATTGCTGACTTAATCATTCGGCCAAGTCTTTTTCGTTGAACAAGGCAAGTATGTGAATAATAACAGATCCACAACTGTTAGCCATAAATAATTAAGTATTTTTATATATCTAGTAAATTTAATTTAGTAATTAATTAAGAAACCGCTTATATCTAAAAGAAAGAAATATTCTAATGATGATTGATGTCCATATCTATATATATAAGTTTGTAGCTATGTCATATCTATAATAACTCTCTTAATAGCCTTTGAGAATTGCTATGTACTCTTGTTTTATAATGTAAAGTTATTATTATTCATTCTTTGAGAAATAGGGATTTGGCTTTTTGACTCAAATAAATAGGGAGTACTGGAAGTACTAGTAGTATTCATACGTTGATAGCCTTTCTTAGTATTTGTACATTAATACTATTCTCTTTTTATATTATTTCTCTACATCCATGATTAGTCATAGAAAAGATGATCTAATAAAAAGCCATGAAAAAATATAATCGATACAGTTAATTAAATTATTTCACTATATAGATGTGAATCAATAACAGAAAAAAACTGAACCAAAATTCAGAACCACAAACTTAAACAAATTAAGTAAATTGCATGAACAATCAAGAAAAAAAATTGAAGCCACTTTTAGAACCACAAGTTTAAACATATTACTAAATTCCAATATAATAATGGGATTGTAGAATATAGGCATAACAACCAAATTACTAACCTTCTATTGATCTGACATAAAATTTCATCCGTGCACACTTGCATTTCCCAGATCTTCCTTTAAGAGCGTCAAAAACCAATTTCACGAATCTTTTGTTTCTGATCCGACAATAGCATATGCAATGGTATATAAATGATTATTGGCATCTTGTGCCATAACTGAAAGTAATTGTCCACCAAAGTATCTTTTTAGAAAGCACCCATCCAAACTTATTAGTGGTTGACAACCACTCTTGAAGCCCTTTTTGCATGCATCCAGGCATATATATATCTTATCAAACACTAGTGGAGACTATAAAATTGGTATCACCTATAGGAGTGCAGTAGATCTAGGATTGTTTCGTAGGATTTCGAATAGATAATCCCTCACCTTTGCATATTACTCACTCTCGCTTTCAACAATTCTATCTCTTGCCAATTTTAGTGTCCTGTAAGCCATCTTATCATGGGGATGTATGCCAAACTCATATTTTAGAAAATCTCCTTTCTAGTCATTTGAGGATGGATAGTTAGCCTTTTTTTCAATTTTCTTACTCAGCCGGTGCTAGTCAGCAGCATTACTGCCCATGTCTCTAGTACATGTATTCTTAGATCTATGAGTTTTAACTTGGAAGCACTTAAGAGAGTTGTTGAAGGATACATGTACAACCCATGGAAATTCTTCTCCTTTGCAGCCCACCCGAACTCTTTCTTTATCACTTTTAATCCACTAAAGCTCCTTGCCCTCAGATATAAACAAGTCCTTCACCATTTTTTTAAAACCATCAAGAGTTGCAAACTTGGTGCCCACTTTAAAATAGCCTTCCCCAAATCCATATTCATCATTGAACTCGGGCCAATGATGCTTCTTAACTTCTTCCTCAGAGGAAACAAGGATCTGCAAATCATACTCTGAATCAAAGGAGCTTGAGTGTACAATAGGCCCATTATTAGTCCCACCAGTTGGCAGAGAAGGCCCAGCTCTTTGTTCTACATTAGGCCCAACTTTTGGTTGTACATTGGGTCTATTCTTCTTTGATGCAGCCTTCCTCTTTTGTAGATCCTTCTTGTTTGCTTCCACTTTTCTCTTTGCAACAGCTACTTTATTTTTCCTTAGAAGCCATATGTCTCTTCTTTTTGGCACGCTTCTCTTCTTCGACTGCTATCATCATCATCATCACTATCATCATCATACCCTGGAGGTGGAGGTTTGTAAGGTTCATCCTCCATACTTTCATAGTCTTCATCAGAGGATGATGTCATCAGTTTATCACAGATGTCATCTAACTCTATACAGTCAACATTTCCAATTCTAGTTCCTGCATTCCCAACTTTATCTTCCTCTACGTACTCAGGTTCATTAATAAGATGATTAAAGTAAACATAGAACTCATCTTTTCTTCATTCCTAATCAAATTGTCACACAATTCATGAATCTCACTATCCCCTGTTAAATGATGAAGCCCAGATTCAATATCACTTACCGTACTATCATACCATTATGTTGCCTTGTAGCCAGGATATCCTAAACCATCATACAACTTCACCAAATCACCAAAGTTGATAAAATCTATGTCTATTTTCGAGAATTTTCTACTTTTTTATCAAAATAAACAAGTTTTTTATTATCATTCCTCACAAACTTTCCTCCATGGTGAAAAACAGGAATCACATATCTATCAGTCATTTGTAATTGTTTAACAAAAACAAAATCAACTCACAATGCTCAGAATCCTAAAAATCTTTAAAATAAAGACACAATAACTTTTCTCAACAAAATTGAAACATAAAGCAACCATGGCAGAATGCATTTTCATGCATCACACCCTACACTAAATGGAACCATAACGCGAAAAAATAATCAACATTGTGGATTTGCTAACCTTGATTGATGACTGACCTGCTTCAGCATACGAATTTCGTTTCTCCTACTTCACCTTATTCAATGACGCTTTAGTTTCATTTGGGAGGGAAGAAAGCTCTGACTTGATGAAGGGGCTAGGGCAGTGTTTGGTAATTTCTCTCTTGCCAAAGGGTTTTCAATCAGAATCAGCTAACATTGAAAACGACGGCGTTTTCATCAGCATGGACCTATTTGTCCTTCAAACTTTATCCCTCTTTCAGCGTGGCACCGTAACGGATACTTGTACACTGTTTCAACTAAGTCAACAAGTTTCGTTTGGTGTATGAGAGGTAAATGGATGGAAGGATTCAATTGTCCTCCGTTAGTTAAAGTCAGGGATTTCTTTGTATTTAAATTTTGTTAGGGATGTATTTGTCAGAAACTTAAAAGATCAGGGATCTATTTGTCCTTTTTCATTGAATTTATCATCTTTGTTTTTGTTTATTTTAAAAAATAAATTGTTAATTTGTGGTTGGTTGTGATGAAAGTGGCGGTGTAGTTGGAGATGATGGTATTAAAGGTGGATGATTTATAATTTTAAAAAATAAAAAATGTTAAGAATATGATAGAGTTCAAAAGAATTTTTGTGACTTATTTATTGACTATAAATTTTTCTAGTAGTCTCTCAAATTCTCGATATTCACCATTTTAGTCCATTAAATCCAAAATTCACTATATTGATCCCCTTGATCCAACTTCGGACATCATTTTGGTTCCTCGCCTATTTAGAGAGCTGAATTGGCGAATAGAGTACTAAGTTATCTCTGAGTTGTTATGCTAGATACTACTACGACTAGCTAAGATGTCAAGATTTATTTTATGATCCAAATTGGTTTCTTCCCTTTATAACTCTAATTTATCCCCATCAGCGATCTGTATTGCATTCTTCTTCTTGTTCTCATTATTCATTATTACTATCATGATCATAGTTCTCATTGGTTGAAAAGGGCAGTCCTGTAGATGAAGAAGGACCTTCATATGAGAGGTGGACAGAAAAGGGGAACAACGCTGAGTATTATCTCACACTCTTTTACAAGCTTATTCGGTATAACAATCTTGAAAAATGATTAATTCAACACTTGTTGAATGAAAGGTAACCGTCATACTTCTTTGTTATCTTAACCAACCTTGCGCATACAAACAAATTTGTTATTTGTATTCAATGCATCAATTTAATACATGAGTACACTAGGGGTGTATATGGTCCGACCCAGTCCGAAAACTCGGCCCAAACCCGAATATTTTAAGGATTAATTTGGTGTGATTCCACTGGGTTTAGGGCGGGGTCTAGGTCTCAAAAATAGATCCGGTCATTATTTAGGGGCAGGTCCGGGTCAAGGTGAACCCGACTTCACCCGTCTCATGTGCACCCTAAGGGAACTAAAAAATGTATATATGTTTTAAATTAATTCTAATATTATGTTATATTAATTATAAGCTTATTATTTTATTTTTAATCACACTTGTTGAATTAGAAAATAAATCAAAGAAGCATCAAATTAGAATTTATGAACAAATTTAAGTTCAAATATGGATATTAACTTCTCGGTAACAAATTTCTTCTTTATAGATAAGTGCATCATAAATAAATTACTTTATAAATTATTGTTAAATATTTAAAAGCCTAGTTTTTATCCAGTTTAGATCCAGTATAATTGTGGCCCAAAAATATTTAGGTTTCATCGGGTCTAAAGCTGAGTGATAAACCACTATTTTATGGTTTATATTATGCTTAATTGTGTGGTTTTATCATGATCCTTACCCACTTATTCATTAATTTAGCATGCATTTATATTTCCTTCCTGAAATTATTACATGGTTGGAAACTGCTTCCTAGAGACTTTTTAATTATACATTTTAGTTCTCCTTTATCCCATTCGATGCCGTGATATGTGTGTTAAGTATTTCAGGCTTTATAGGGCATGGATGAGTTGGAGATTGGAAAGGAAGCTAGCAAAAATGGAAGGAACACAAGAAATTGAGGAGATAATCAGCGAGAAGTGACGCGGCCGCATGGCTCACGCGTTTGCGCGAAAGAAGAGAAATCGCAGTGACGTGGCCGCATGCCTCACGCGACCGCGCAGAATGGAAAAGCACAAGTGATGCGGAGGCGTGGATGACGCGAACGCGTGGCAAGGAAAAACGCGAATGACGCGTCCGCATGGATGACGCGATTGAGTGACGTGCGCGATCTGCATAATCTGCAGATTCCGCTGGGGCATATTTTGGGTCCTACTTTGACCCAGTTCTTGGCCCAGAACAGCAGACTAAAGCCAGAGAACATGCAGAAACCAGAAACAACATTCATTCTACACAGTTTTAGTTTTAGATCTAGTTTTTACTCCTCCTCTAGGTTTTTCTCTCTACACATTGATAGTTTTTAGGATTTTATTTTTCTATCACTTTTGGGTTATTGTTGGCTTGCCCTCTAGTCACTAACACCAATCCCTTTTAATTAAGTGGGTTGCAACTTGTGAATGGGCATAGTATCCCAACTTGTTTAACTTTCCCTTACATAGTAAGAGATAACTAGACAGGATAAACTTTAATTATCAATTAATCTAGAGAGTAATCCAACAATAGCGGGATTCCAACTAATCAACTCCCAATCAAGGCTTTTATTTACATTATTCAAATTCTCCAATTTTATTTCCTATTTACTCAACTCAAACCTTTTTGAAAACATCTGATTAATAAAATAGCACACTTTTCTGCAACTCGTTGGGAGACGACCTGGGATTCATACTCCCAGTATTTAAAATTTAAATTTCTGTGACGCCTTTCTAAATTGATAAGTGGAATTCTGGTGAGTTAAGAACTATACTTGCAATGCATATATTTTAATAATTTTTAATTCACCAATTTCTGCCACATCAATTTTTGGCGCCGTTGCCGGAGAGTTGCAACAGTGTGTTGATTTATTGATTGGTATTTATTTTTATTGCAATTTTTTCTTTTCATTCTATCATTATGAACTGTACGTTTCTTTCGTTAAATGACGCATTCGCTTCCTGATCCAAGCTTGCCAGCATTTGACCATGAAATTGAAAGAACTCTTTCACATATAAGGCGAGCTAGGCGTAGGCGACTCCTCTTTGAGGACGAATCTGAACCGTCATCTAAGAAAGAAACAAATCCCCTTTCTACTGATCCAGTTCATTTACGTGCAGGTGACATGGCAGCGCCCAGAAGAGTCACTATCCAGGAGGAAGGAGCCCCTGATTTTATGCTCCAACCATTCCAGGCACACCACCCAGCAGTAGCTGTAGATTTTGAAATAAAGTCTTCACTACTCAACTTGATGCCCAAATTTCATGGCTTACCTGCTCAAGAGCCTATTAAGCATCTTAGGAATTTCCAGACCACTTGTTCTACTGTTAAGCGTGATAGCGCTGATGAAATCTCTATTCTATTGAAAGCCTTCCCGTTTTCTATAGAGGGAAAGGCAAGAGAGTGGTACTACACTCAACCCAGAGAAACTGTTTCCAATTGGGATACACTTAGGAGAGAATTTCTGGATAAATTCTTTCCAGCTGAAGTTGCCGATAAGTTGAGGAAGGACATGTCTATGATCGTTCAAGATGAATCTGAGACCCTTTATGAATACTTGGAACGCTTCAATACACTTCGAGATGCATGCCTCCATCATATGATTGACAAGATAGTTTTACTCGGTTACTTTACACAGGGTTTGAGATCTCAAGATAGGACCACACTGGAAGGTGCTTGCAATGGTTCTATGAAAAAGTACAAGACTATGGATGAAGCATGGCAATTGATCAGAGACTTAGCTGACTCTACTAGGAA
>NC_029772.3:72841026-72850251 GCF_000817695.3 Arachis duranensis | reverse complement strand
GTTCAGCCTTCTCCACCACAGCACAGCCAGCAGTTAGTTCCACAAAGAGTGTGCAGAATCTGTGCAGATTACAGTCACTATATCGATGAGTGTCCACAGCTCCAACCAGAAGACAACACTGTAGCAGCCACTCACAACTTTCATGACCGCCCCAATCAAGGGTACAATCAAGGTGGTAACTATAACCAAGGATGGCAGGATAACTCTAACCAAGGCTGGAGAGACAATTCTAACCTGGGTTGGAGGGACAATTCTAACAGAGGAGGCAGAGATAACAATGAAAATCAGAGGTAGAATAACAATAATAATTTCAGGCAGCAGAATCAGACTCAATCCTACAGAGCACCTTATTTAAGACAACCTCAAGCCTCTCAGCAAACTTCTCAGACCACTGGCCTCTCTTCATCTCCTAATGATGAATTACTACAAGCCATTGATCAGAGACAACAAGCTATGGAGAATAATATTAAAGCAACTATGAATGTTTTGACTTCTACTTTACAAACTCTTATCTCACAGATTGGATCAATGAACAACTCCAACAACCAGTCCTCAAGCTCTGGTGGACTCCCCTCTCAACCATTACCCAACCCAAAGGGTGGTATTAATGCCATCACCCTAAGGTCTGGAACTACACTGCAGGAGAGAAATCAGGAGGAGCCAAGCCCACCAAAACACGCCTCATCTGAAGAGGTAGTAGAAGTAGAAGATGTTGAAGAGGAAGAGGACATACATGACATAGCTGAGAAAGAAGAAGCTCAACTACAGGAGAAAGCACCAAAAGGCACAGACACTGCAGAAGACACCACTCCCATTCCATTTTCACAACTTGCAAGGAAGCCCAAGAAGCAGTTGGAACCTGACCTCAAAATGGTAGAAATCTTCAAAAAGGTTGAGGTAACTGTTCCCCTTTTTGATGTCATTCAACAGGTACCTAAATATGCAAAGTTTCTAAAAGATTTGTGCATACATAAAGACAAAATTAATGAATTAGAAACTATTCCTTTAGGAAGCTCTATATCTGCTTTAATGAGAAATTTGCCTGAAAAATGTAGTGACCCAGGTCCTTATATAGTTAGTTGTACTATTGGAGTTGTAGTAATTTATGATTGCATGTGTGATTTGGGAGCATGTGTTAGTATAATGCCTTTATCTATATATGATGTTTTAAGGCTCCCTCCCTTAAAAAGGTCGGCAGCTCATTTTGTGTTGGCAGATAAAAGCATTATTACAGTAGCTGGAGTTGTTGAAGATGTTTTGGTGAACATTAAAGGGCTCACATTTCCCACTGATTTCTATATCTTGGAGATGCCCAATAATGACTCAGATAAGCCATCATCAATCCTACTTGGCAGACCATTCCTGAAGACATCGAGATTCAAATTAGATGCTTTTTCAGGAACATATTCTTTTGAAATAGATAGCCGAATAGTAATCTTCAATTTGAATGGAGTCACAAACAACCCTCCAGAAGATCATTCTATCTTCCAGTGTGATATCATAGATGAAACTATAGCTGAAATTCACCAGGAAGAGCTGGAAGAAAAGTACACAGAACAAAGTCCAAGTGTGGGGACTTTATTAACTAACAATAAGGATACTTCGGCATTTTCGCAAACTCCAGACAATCCAGAGCCTGCGCATGACCAGAAGATAGAGTTGAAACCTCTCCCTTCACATCTCAAATACGCTTATCTTGAAGATGGGTAGAAGTTTCCAGTTATTATTGCACATGACCTCACTCCTGAACAGGAAGAGCAGTTACTTAGTGTGCTCAGGAAGCACAAAAAAGCAATTGGGTGGAGTTTGGCAGACATAGTAGGCATCAACCCTCAAGTATGTGAGCACAGAATATTTTTAGAGGAAGGAGCAAGACCTGTCCGCCAACCCCAAAGAAGACTGAATCCCACTATTTTGGAAGTTGTCAAAAAGGAAGTGACCAGACTATTGGAAGCAGGTATCATCTATCCCATTTCAGACAGTGAATGGGTTAGCCCAGTACAGGTGGTGCCCAAGAAGTCTGGAGTCACTACAGTGAAGAATGAGCATGGAGAGCTCATAGCAACCAGAGTACAGAACGCTTGGAGAGTCTGCATTGATTACAGGCGTCTCAATCAAGCTACTCGCAAGGATCACTACCCACTTCCATTCATTGATCAAATGCTGGATCGCCTGTCAGGTAAATCACATTATTGCTTTTTAGATGGTTACACAGGTTATTTCTAGATTCATATTGCTCCTGAGGATCAGGAAAAGACTACTTTTACATGTCCTTTTGGGACTTATGCTTACAAGAGAATGCTCTTTGGCTTGTGCAATGCACCAGCTACTTTCCAGAGGTGCATGATGTGTCTTTTCTATGATCTTATTGAGGACTGTATGGAGGTCTTTATGGATGATTTTAACATTTATGGTGATTCTTTTAGCCTTTGCTTAGATGGATTATCTAGAGTATTAGATAGATGTGTCAGTACAAACCTTGTATTAAATTTCGAAAAATGTCACTTTATGGTAAAACAAGGGATTGTATTGGGACATGTTGTATCTAATACTGGCATTTCTGTAGACCCAGCAAAGGTGAGTATTATTTCTAGTTTACCTTACCCCTCCTCTGTGAAGGAAGTCCGTTCGTTCCTTGGCCATGCAGGTTTTTACAGGAGATTTATTAAGGACTTTAGTAAGGTAGCACTTCCCTTATCCAGATTACTGCAGAAGGATATTGAATTTGAGTTCAGTGAGGATTGCAAACAAGCGTTTGATAAGCTAAAGACCAACCTAACTCAAGCTCCAATTGTGCGAGGACCGGACTGGAGCCAGCCGTTTGAAATCATGTGCGATGCTTCCAACCATACAGTAGGAGCAGCGCTAGCTCAGCGTGAAGGTAAGGATCCTTTTGTTATTGCTTATGCGTCTAAGACTTTAGACGCTGTCCAGTCTAATTATACTACTACTGAGAAAGAGCTTCTTGCTATTGTTTTTGCTCTGGATAAATTCAGAGCTTATTTACATGGTACTAGAGTAGTCGTGTATTCGAACCATGCAGCTTTAAAGTATCTATTAGCTAAAAAGGAGTCCAAACCAAGGCTCATACGTTGGATACTGCTATTATAAGAATTTAATTTAGAAATAAAGGATAGGAGTGGTAACCAGAATCTAGTGGCAGACCACTTGAGTCGCCTTGAGCACATTAAGGATGATTCTACTCCTATAGATGATAATTTTCCACTGGATAACCTGCAAGCAGTATCTGAAGTAGCCCCTTGGTACGCACCTGTAGCTAATTATCTAGTTAGCCACACATTTCCTCCACACTTTTCTAAGCATCAAAGGGACAAGCTGAAAAGCGAGTCTAAATATTATATATGGGATGACCCATATTTGTGGAGATGTGGCGCTGATAAGGTAATTA
Organism: Arachis duranensis; assembly: GCF_000817695.3. Lineage (NCBI taxonomy): Eukaryota > Viridiplantae > Streptophyta > Magnoliopsida > Fabales > Fabaceae > Arachis > Arachis duranensis. The sequence continues at coordinate 72,846,842 of NC_029772.3, read as the reverse complement.
GACGTTGTGTGCCTCAATCAGAATTCCAGTCCATTTTAGAGGTCTGTCACTCGTCTGAGAGTGGAGGACATTTTGGCCCTCAAAGAACAGCTAGAAAGATCTTAGACTGTGGATTCTGGTGGCCTACTCTTTTTAGATACGCTGCTGAGTTTTGTAAATTTTGTTCCCCATGCCAAAAATTTGGTAATATATCGAGGAGGGATGAGATGCCTCAACAAATTATGCTTTTTTGTGAAATTTTTGATGTTTGGGACATTGACTTCATGGGTCCGTTCCCAAATTCTAATGGTCATTTTTATATATTGTTAGCTGTGGATTACGTTTCCAAATGGGTGGAAGTAATTCCTACCCGTACTGATGATGCTAACACTGTTGTTTCTTTTGTGAGAAACCATATTATTTGCCGCTTTGGATCACCACGAACAATCGTGAGCGATCAAGGCACCCATTTTTGTAATAGGAGACTAACAGGATTAATGAAGAAGCATGGGATTATTCATAAGGTTGCAACAGCATACCATCCTCAAACCAATGGGCAAGCCGAGGTGTCAAACAGAGAGATAAAGCGTATCTTGCAGAAGATAGTCAAACCTCATAGAAAAGACTGGAGCACCAGGATACAAGATGCACTATGGGCATACAGGACAGCATACAGAACACCCATTGGGATGAGTCCTTTTCGCTTAGTTTATGGAAAAGCTTGTCATTTCCCAGTTGAAGTAGAGCACAGAGCCTTTTGGGAAGTCAAGGAGTGCAACATGGGATTTGAGGAAGCCGGAGCTGAAAGAAAGTTGCAACTGCAAGAACTGAGAGCCTTCGCCTAGAAGCTTATGAAAACTCAAGAATATACAAGGAGAAGATGAAGGCTGTACATGATCAGAACATTAAGAAAAAGGAGTTCCAGCCTGGGAATTTAGTCCTATTTTACAAATCTCGACTGAGGCTCATGCCAGGCAAGTTGAGATCAAGATGGGAAGGTCCATATAGAGTAGAGAAGGCCGAACCATACGGAGTTTATCACCTCAGCCACCAAGCTCTGAACTTATCAAAGTTAATGGACAACGTCTGAAGCTGTACCATGGCGAGAAGATATAGAAAAATAAGGAACTTGAGATCTTCCTCTTGGAAGACCCCCACATGCCAGAAGATTGAGCTAGTGGAGCGTCCAACTTACGGACGTTAAAGCAAAGTGCTAGGTGGGAGACAACCCACCATGGTATGATCGTTCTTTTCTTCTTAGTTTTTCCATCTAATAACTCTTCTCTTTCTCAGTACTTTCATGCATCTGCATCTGCATACAAAAAAAGGGCCGCGTGACGCGACCGCATCAGCGACACGTCCGTGTCGACAAGAGAGGTGAGAAAAATAAAAAAATGAATAGAGAGTTTCGCTGGAGCATGGCTGGAGGCGTGCCAGTGGCACAAATCATCCCATGCGACTGCGTCTTTGATGCGTCCGCGTCACATGGGATTCATGGCCACCCACGCGACCGCGTGCCCCACGCGGCCGCGTGCCCTGATTTCCGACGTAAAAGGGGTGCACAACGAAATATTGCGCGAGAGTGGTGTTGGATTGGTGCTGGACGCACCATCCCTATCACGTGACCGCGTCGCTGACGCGTCCGCGTCATCCCTTCTGAAGCCCACTCACACGATCGCATGCCCCACGCGATCGCGTCACCCCAAATTTGGCAAATATATCAATTTGAACAAAGAGTTGTGCAGGCGCGAGGCTGCCCTCACGCCAGAAGCACAATATGGGTCACGCGACTGCGTGACTGATGCGACCGCATCACAGAAATTTAAATTTTAAATACTGGGAGTATGAATCCCAAGTCGTCTCCCAACGAGTTGCAGAAAAGTGTGCTATTTTATTAATCAGATGTTTTCAAAAAGGTTTGAGTTGGGTAAACAGGAAATAAAATTGGAGAATTTGAATAATGTAAATAAAAGCCTTGATTGGGAGTTGATTAGTTGGAAGTCCCGCTATTGTTGGATTACTCTCTAGATTAATTGATAACTAAAGGTTATCCTGTCTAGTTATCTCTTACTAGGTAAGGGAAAGTTAAACAAGTTGGGATGCTATGCCCATTCACAAGTTGCAACCCACTTAATTAAAAGGGATTGGTGTTAGTGACTAGAGGGCAAGCCAATAATAACCTAATTACAATCTTTCTATCAAGCCTTCCAACTCAATTGGTTCCTTTCAATCAACTCCCCATCAAGTTAGGGAACTACTCGCTCATTGTGAATGTAAAATTCATAACATATCAAAAGGAATTAAAGAAAGACATTGTAAATGAAATCAAAATAAACAAATAAAAATAAAAGTAATCCTTGTATTAAATAAATCCTAATAATATTCCAATGGTAAAATTAACAAAGCAAAGGACATGGAAGAGTGAAGCCAAGTAAAGAAAACGAACTAGAATGACGAAGTCTTGATGAGGTAATAACTCTTCTCAATATCCCAATACAAAAAGTGATAGAAAAATAAAATCCTAAAAACTATCAATACATGCCAGAAGATTGAGCTAGTGGAGCGTCCAACTTACGGACGTTAAAGCAAAGTGCTAGGTGGGAGACAACCCACCATGGTATGATCGTTCTTTTCTTCTTAGTTTTTCCATCTAATAACTCTTCTCTTTCTCAGTACTTTCATGCAATTGCATCTGCATACAAAAAAAAAAGGGCTGCGCGACGCGTCTGCATCGACAAGAGAGGTGAGAAAAATAAAAAATGAACAGAGAGTTTCGCTGGAGCATGGCTGGAGGCGTGCCAGTGGCACAAATCATCCCACGCGACCGCGTCTTTGACACGTCCGCGTCACATGGGATTCATGGCCTCTGACGTAAAAGGGATGCACAACGAAATATTGCGCGAGAGTGATGCTGGATTGGTGCTGGACGCACCATCCCTATCACGCGACAGCGTCGCTGACGCGTCCGCGTCATCCCTTCTGAACTCCACTCACGCGATCGCATGCCCTACGCGATCGCGTCACCCCAAATTTGGCAAATATATCAATTTGAACAGAGAGTTGTGCAGGCGCGAGGATGCCCTTGCGCTAGAAGCTCAATATGGGTCACGCGACCGCGTGACCGACGCGACCGCATCAACTGAACTAAAGCGCAATCACACGAACGCGTGCCCCACGCGGCCGCGTCGCTTGTGCCTACAGCTCAACCAAAACTGCCAAAATATCTTATCTTTCTCTCCTCCAAATCCTAATTTTTCTTTTCCCTCCTTCTTTCTTCCTTCTCCCTTCTTCCTTCTATCTCACATTTTACTCTCTCTCTCTCTCACCTCCATTAACAAGGTTTTATTTTCTTCTTCCCTCCTTCCTTTTCTATCATTCTTCTTATTTTATATGTTATTTTCTTTTCTTTTCTTTTTCTATTCTTTATCCATATTTTCTTTCTTCTTCTTTCCTTTTTACATGGTGCTAGAAATTTATTTGAGTCATTATTCCTCATTATATGCTTGTGGATTGTTGCAAATTATTTGGCAATTATCTATTATTTTCTTTAAAGGGTTTCTTGCATGTTTACTTTAATACTTTCTATACCTTATTTACCATGCATGCTATGTGTTTGTGAAAAAGCCCATATGGCATTATGCACTTCTCTTTTATACTTCCTACTATTCAAAGCATGTTTTTCACAAATTTCTTTTACTATTTTATTAATTAAATTTAATTACCAATACAAACATGTTAGTTTGTTACGAAGTGATGCTTGATCTATGCTACTCATGCCCTTGCCGGCATGTCAATAATCATCTTGCATCTACTTACCCTTTTATGCACCTATCCTATTTTCTTTAATGATCTTTTCACATGTTGTCATGACCATGTATTTATTTCATTCATCTTTACTATGCACTGTTTATTACTCACTCTATCTCCTTCCTTGCTTTAATTCTTTGGATCTAACTTACTTTCTCTTCCCTTTTTTAGAATAGCCACCAAGAAAGGCAAAGAGAAAGCTACCCCTAAACCTACAGCAAGGAAAGGTACGAAGAGAGCATTAGTGGCAGAACCTTCTTCAACTGCAGTCAAGCCCTCAACAAAAAGAATTAAAAGGATTATCAAGGTTGATGAAAAAGAGAGAGCCTTCCCAGCCAAGGACACTACACGATTCCCAAATCGCTACTGTGAGCAGATGTTTCCTATTCTGGCAGCTCGAAATTACAACAATGAACACCTTCTTATCCTTCCGCCTCGTATCGCTGAATTTGGTGAGCCACAAATTGCACAAAGACATTGGGAATTTTTACAAAGACAGCCACGACAGGTTAATCTTTCTTGGGTTGTTGAGTTCTACTCCAACTTCCACCTGCCGACTCTGTAGTCCGTCTATTTACGCAGAAGCAAGTCCCCATTACAGAAGAGGCCATCCAGCAAGCCTTAGATCACCCACCTGCTCCAGAAGGGTTGGACGCTTTTCAGAAAGCCGCAATCAAGCGCCAGACAAACACTTTTGACTGGGACGCTGTTCTCAGAGTTATTACTCACCCTGACAGTAAATGGATCTTCGGATACCATCGTTTCCGTCCTAAGGAAATTTTGGCTTCTGCACTTACCTTGGATGCGCACGTATGGGCACAGATTATGTCCCATTACGTCTTCCCAAGCACTCATGAGTCCTCCTTCACCGCAGACATGGCCGTTCTACTATGGTGCATCCTCACAGACCAGCCTCTTAATTTACCAAGACATATCCGGTATGCTATGGAATATGTGCAGATCGCGGGCAACCTACCTTTCCCCGCATTGGTCTCTGATCTCATCTCAGCGGCCGGAGTATCCTACAGAGCTGGAGACACCAAAGCCATTCTTCCACGGGATGATTAGTATGTCCCTAACGGGAGATATCTCAGGCCACAACTTGCCACTACCAGCCAGTCCACAGAGGATGCTGCAGTTCCTCCTCCATCTACTAGTCAACTGCTACATCAAATACTGAAGCGGTTGGACCAACATGAAAAGAAAGCAAAGCTCCGAGAGCGCCACAATCAACGCCGATTCAAACACCTCAGGGAGCTGCTTAGAGGAGATTGCAGAGACTCAGACACCCCGGACTCCACTTCCTTCACCAGCACAGGGAGCCATGACGGTCTCGACTGTAGAGACACTGCCACCAGCACACCCTTGTTCCTGACAGATGGCACCGAGGATGGTGCAAAGCCTTAAGTGTGGGGAGGTCGGTCAGTACCTGACTTTCGGAGGTAATTTCTCTTCTCTAGCACCAATAAATTAGGATATTTTAGTTAGATTTTCTTTCTTTTATAGAATAGAATAAATTGCATAGTAATAGGTTAGTTGCATGCATGTTCTACTTGATTGAAAATACAATAAGTTTCTTCTGAAAAGCTATCTTTGGAACATAATTTCACTAATTTTAATCAAAACTTTTATGTTGAAATTGCTTGAAGTTGTATTTGGAACATGATTTTTGAGCTAATGAACACACAACCTGTAAAAATTTGAGCCTTTATGCATGGTTACATTATTTAACCATAATTATTTTATTCTTGTGTGTTTACTTCTCTATGATTGTAATCTATATTTTGTTTCATCCTATATGTCCAATATTTATTATGCTTGTATGCTTGCATATGATTGAGGCCATAATTTTTTAAACTCACTTATCCAAATTAAGCCTACCCTTTTTAATTACCTTTGTTAACCACTTTGAGCCTTTAAATCCCATCTGTTCTATATTCTACCACATTAATAACCTTAAGCTGAAAAACAATTGTATATCCAAAATTGAATCTTTGGTTAGCTTAAGATAGAATTGTGTATGCTAGTTA
>NC_029772.3:72818217-72839237 GCF_000817695.3 Arachis duranensis | reverse complement strand
ATGAGCTATCTTCTTGCACTTTTATCTGTCTTACTGTATAATGATAGAATTAGTGGAATTTGATTTGTAATTGTTTTGAAGAGCTTATTTACTTTTGATCAAGTGGGCAAGAATCATATAGTTGCATTCATATATATAGGTTGCATTGCATTGCATCAGTTTCTACATGTTCATACTTATTTATCTTGTCTCCTTCAATTAAGCATGAGGACATGCTAATGTTTAAGTGTGGGGAGGTTGATAAACCACTATTTTATGGTTTATATTATGTTTAATTGTGTGGTTTTATCATGATCCTTACCCACTTATTCATTAATTTAGCATGCATTTATATTTCCTTCCTGAAATTATTACATGGTTGGAAACTGCTTCCTAGAGACTTTTTAATTATGCATTTTAGTTCTCCTTTATCCCATTCGATGCCGTGATCTGTGTGTTAAGTGTTTCAGGCTTTATAGGGCATGGATGAGTTGGAGATTGGAAAGGAAGCTAGCAAAAATGGAAGGAACACAAGAAATTGAGGAGATAATCAGCGAAAAGTGACGCGGCCGCATGGCTCACGCGTTCGCGCGAAAGAAGAGAAATCGCAGCGACGCGGCCGCATGGCTCACGCGACCGCGTGGAATGGAAAAGCACAAGTGACGCGGAGGCGTGGATGACGCGAACGTGTGGCAAGGAAAAACGCGAATGACGCGTCCGCATGGATGACGCGATCGCGTGACGTATGCGATCTGCATAATTTGCAGATTCCGCTGGGGGCGATTTTGGGCCCTGTTTTGACCCAGTTCTCGGTCCAGAACAGCAGACTAGAGCCAGAGAACATGCAGAAACCAGAGACAACAATTCATTCTACACAGTTTTAGTTTTAGATCTAGTTTTTACTCCTCCTCTAGGTTTTTCTCTCTACACATTGATAGTTTTTAGGATTTTATTTTTCTATCACTTTTTGCATTGGGATATTGAGAAGAGTTATTACCTCATCAAGACATCGACATTCTAGTTCATTTTCTTACTTGGCTTCACTCTTCCATGTCCTTTGCTTTGTTAATTTTACCATTGGAATATTATTAGGATTTATTTAATACAAGGATTACTTTTATTTTTATTTGTTTATTTTGATTTCATTTACAATGTCTTTCTTTAATGAATTTTACATGTTATGAATTTTACATTCACAATGAGCGAGTAGTTCCCTAACTTGATGGGGAGTTGATTGAAAGGAACCAATTGAGTTGGAAGGCTTGAAAGAAAGATTGTAATTGGGTTATTGTTGGCTTGCCCTCTAGTCACTAACACCAATCCCTTTTAATTAAGTGGGTTGCAACTTGTGAATGGGCATAACATCCCAACTTGTTTAACTTTCCCTTACCTAGTAAGAGATAACTAGACAGGATAAACTTTAATTATCAATTAATCTAGAGAGTAATCCAACAATAGCGGGACTTCCAAATAATCAACTCCCAATCAAGGTTTTTATTTACATTATTCAAATTCTCCAATTTTATTTCCTGTTTACTCAACTCAAACCTTTTTGAAAACATCTGATTAATAAAATAACACACTTTTCTGCAACTCGTTGGGAGACGACTTGGGATTCATACTCCCAGTATTTAAAATTTAAATTTCTGTGACACCTTTCTAAATTGATAAGTGAAATTCTGGTGAGTTAAGAACTATACTTGCAACGCATATATTTTAATAATTTTTAATTCACTAATTTCCGCCGCATCACTGAGTTAGAGTCTAAAAAATAGACCCGATATATATTTAGGGCCGAATCTAAATTAAGACAAATCCATTTTCACCCGACCTATGTACACCCCTAGAATACACAATATTTCTCTATTCAATAATACTAACCATCAAATGGACAATCTCAAAAATCCTAACTAACCAAAAGATATATTGTTATAGCAGTAAATAGCAATAACAAAATAAGATGCATATAGGATCATGCATATGTAGAAATTTTTTCTGAAATAAATTAAAAAAATATTTTCAGAAACACATTATTTTAATTTTAATTTTTTAGATAAGTTTTTTTTGTTTGTTTTAGGGCAAGTTTGCTGCACCTTCGGCGAACTTCTATATTTTTATAGAGTTCGCCTTATTTTCCGGCGAACTTCACTATGTATCTTCATAAATATTAGATTGAGTGAAAATAAAAGTTAGAAATTTAATAATCGTAACCATTATCATTGTCTCCAAAGTACATAGAAATACACAAGAGTACATAGAAATAAGTTGTATTTTTTTTGAAAAATAGTATAGTGATTTTTTATGGAAAATAGTGATTTTTTAATTTATAATAGAAAAAATTCTTGTTAAATATGGCCTATTCTTGTGTACCTGTGTATTTCTGGAGACGATGATAATAGTTGTCATTAGTGCCGACGATATTGAAGAAGCCATGCTTGTTGTCTGCGTACTTTTATATACTCCTATATACTGTCAGAGATGATGATAATGACTTAGGATACAAATAATGTCATCAACTCTATCTGAATCCAAATCAATGGCCTTATCAACTCTATCATCTAACTCTTGTAAATAAAAACACAATATATATGGTAGCAGCAAAAGAGGAAAATTTAAAAAAAAAAGGCGACATGCTCAAACACTCATAGGATGATTAGTGCCGAATCTACCTAAACTAAGGCAATACATGTATGTACAGGCTTGGTAGCAGTATTTGAATCTATAGATATATAAAAATTAATGTATTTAAAAAATATATAAAAATATTTTAGAGTTTGCACCTTACTTATGATGAGCCACTATTTTATGGTATATTTTGTACTGAATTGAGTGGATTTTGTCAACTATTTTCACACTTATTCATGTAAATGGCATGTTTTTTAAGTTTCCTTCCTAATTTTGTGCTATGATTGAAAACATGCTTTCTAAGTCTTAAAATCGCTAATTTTTAATCCTCTTTTATTATCATTCGATGTCGTGGTTCGTGTGTTAAGTGTTTTCAGGGTTTATAGGGCAGAAGTGGCTTAGAGGATGGAAAGGAAGCATGCAAAAGTGGAAGAAACACAAGAAATTGAAGTTTTGAGGAGCTGCTATCCACGCGCACGCATGGCTGACGCGTACGCGTGACCAAGCCATAACTAAATGATGCGCACGTGTGGCTGACGCCTACGCGTGGCCAATGCATAATCCCAGCGACGCGTACGCATGGCTGACGCGTACATATGACGAGCGTCACATGCTGTAATTAACAGAATTCACTGGGGGAGAATTCTGAGCTGATTTTTAGCCAGTTTCAAACCCGAGAGCGCAGACTAGAGGCTGGGATGGAGCTGGGACGTGATTCACCATTCACTTTTCATTCATTCACTCTTTAGGTTTAGATATAGGTTTCTAGAGAGAGAGGCTCTCTCCTCTCTCTAGGTTTTAAGGTTTCAGTCTTGTTTCTTCTTATCTTCAGAATTCTACCTTGCTTTAATTTAGTTTTCTTCTACTTTTATTTGTTCTAGTACTTTAGTTTATCTACTTCTCTTGTTGATTTCTTTATGTTGCCAATTTGGTTTATGAATTCTTTTTGTTTCCTTTAATCCATATTAATGCAATTTATGCTTTCATGTTTATCATTGCTTTCTTTAATTTATTCTTATTGTTTCCTCTTACCATTGTTAGTCTTAGATTTTGCTATGTCTTGTTAGTTTTTTATGTTTTTATTTTATGCCTTCCAAGTGTTTGATAAAATGCTTGGTTGGATTTTAAATTAGATTTTTATGTTCATAGTTTGGATTGAGTAATTCGGAGACTCTTGAATTATAAAAGTCTTTTGTTGATTGGTGATTGAAAGTTGCTAGTTGGCTTAAACTTCACTAAATCTAGTCTTTGATTAGGACTTGTGAAGTTAAGTTGATTTTGTTCACTTGACTTTTCTTCATTGTTAGAGGTTAACTAAGTGAGGGCAAAAGGCAATTATCATCACAATTGACGATGATGATGAGAATAAGAATTCCAATTCTCAACCCTTGTTAGGACTTTTCTTAGTTGCTAGTTTATTTTCTTGCAATTTATATTTCGTTGTTAATCAAACCCAAAAACCCCAAAAAGATAAAATCATAACCAATAATAAACACACTTCCGTGCAATTTTTTTGAGAGACGACTCGAGGTTTGAATACTTCGGTTTATTTTTATTGAGTTTGTACTTGTGACAAACAATTTAAACGTTGACCGAGGATTGTTGTCGGTTTAGAACTATACTTGCAACGCTATATTTTTGTGAAAATTTTTTACTGATGATTTTCCTCCGTCAACTTCCTCAGCCTCAAATCTACAAAACTAAACCCCTACTTCTATTCTTCTTCTCCATTGCATCATTGAAAAATTCACTACCTTAGAATCTCCACTTTGAAAACTAACCGTCATCTGGTCGCATCTTTGCTCCGGTCGCCATCGCTGCTACATCCGTCGTTGTCGCAGTTTCCTTTGAGCCCATCATCGTTGGTCCGTTGCCCCTTTCCTTTAACCGCATCATTGTCTTCTTCTTTGCCACTGCCACACCATCATCTGTAGGTATATATATATATATTTTCAAGTTATGTGTTTACACTTCACCGCACCAAATTCTTTTCTTCTTCATCGCTACAGGTAAGTTCTCGCTGCTGCAACGCTATTGCTCGGTTGTCGTCGCTGTGAGCCTGGCCGTCGTTGTCGCAGCTTTTTGTGAGTCCGTCACCGGAGATCCTTTCCTCTGAGCACATTACTATCTTCTTCCTCTATCTTTCTCTATCTGCAAGTACATTTTCCTTCTCTCTCTCATTGTGAATGACTGAATGTCTGAATTTGCACTTGGTGAAGCTATGAATTTATGCTGTAATTTTTTTATGTATGTGTTGTGGGTCTAACTGCAATGGTCTAATTTTGTTTATATATGTTAAGCTAATTTTGTTTACATATGTGTAGTGGATCTAGTTTTGGTATTTGATTATATATGTGCATTGAGTATAATTGCAATAAGTTTAATTTTGTTTATGTATGTGTAGTGGGTCTAAAATCGGTATTTGATTATGTGTGTGTAATGGGTCTAATTGCTAATATTGCAATAGTTTATATACGTTGATTGAAAATTAGGGCATTTGTTAAATAGTTTATATATAGTTTGCTCGATTTTTTCAATAGGTGCTTTATATATAGCTTTATGCTTTTACTTAATTTTTTTTTATGTTTTTAATATAGATACTTTAAAATTATTTTAAGATTAGTAATGCTAGAAAAAAACACACAAAGTAATAGTGTTGCTCCTCGTGATAATGAGATTGAAATTCAGAGTAATGCTAATTCTATTTCAGAAACTCCACAAGCAACAGATAATAGTGTCCCAACTCCAGAAAGATAAAATCTAGTTGAAGGTGACAATAAGACTAATGTTAAGAGTATTTATTGGGAATATTTTGATCGGTTGAAAGTTGAAGGAGAATGATATATTATTTAAACTTTATTTAGATAAATTTTTTACATAATTTTAATTAATTTGTTAATTTCTATCTTATTTGATTTTTAGATTTAAATTTTGATTATCAAACTTTTAATGATGATGAAAACATAGAAAGTGACTAAGACGAATAATTGATTGAAGTCTCATATATATCTAATGTTGTATTTTTTTAATTATAGTGTTAAATTTGTTAGTGATGAGACATTAGTTTTTTTTTAGTTTCATGTTATCTAATATTGTATGAATCTTATATTTTTATTTTAATTTATGTATAAATTTTAAGTTTTTATTTTAATTTATGTATGAATATGTAAATTTTAAAGTGTTATTTAATCTATTCTACTATATAAAAATCGAGTTTCTGTACTTAATGATGGAGCTGACGTGGCATGCTTTGAAGAGTGTTTTTCAATTTAATTATTTTAACTCATTCAATACAATTTATTGCTTTGACTTAATTATATCAACTAATTGATTTGATTAGATATTTAAATATTAATATAATTTATTGTAATTTATATTACTTAATTAATTATACTACATTAATTGTAATTCGTTATATTAGTAAATTGGTTTTTTCATTTATGAATTAACGTTAATTTATAAAGCATAGAACTTGTGGAGAATTGACACTAAAAGTCCTCTTTTAGTTTTTTTTGTTCTTTTCTCTCCAAGCAAGCAAGCATATACGCCAACAATAGAGAACGACGGCTTGACACTGGCAACTTCAGAACGACGAAGACCTGCCGACTGGTATCTCCTGATTATGCAACCAAATATTATCACGTGGCATCTCCTGATTTCTCTTAAATTAGAAATGTTTCCAGTATTTTTCCAATTGCAAATCCATTTGCTTAACAACATTCTTCATCCAATTTAACCGGTCTTCTCCCTAGGTCCATGGTTGAAGGTAAAGCAATCTAACCCATCCTTGAATGTACTATTTACGGTGTCCCTTGTTCTGTAATTCTGCTTGGAGCTTTGCTTCCAAGAGCTTATGCAAAGAGCAAATAACGCAAGTCAGAAAAAATACAGTCTTTGGGTCATTTCTTGCATTTCCTTTTTCGATTTCCATCGAAGCCATACCCTCTGCCATCAATGGAGTCGCTTAACCCTTTGCTTTTTGCCACTATTGATGTTTCACTGGCTTATCATTGCATCAGCTCTTTTAGTTCCTTGTAAGCAACTACGTACTCCTTTTATTTTACCTTGCTCTTATGATTAGAGAGTGAATTTGTTTATAATTTTGTGCTAATATTCAAGCAAGAAATTGATGAATTGCTATTTTTTTTACCTGCATATTACATGTTTCATGAATTTTTGATATTATAAATTCATTATATTTTTCTTTAGCATTATTTTGTTGCACATTACATGTTTGATGAATTACTTTGTATCATGAAAGTTTAGTAGTGGAACTTATTGGTTCAACATACTGCAATAATTGTTGAATTACTTTACTTTCTTTTTCTTGTACATTACATATTTGATAAAATGCACAGCTGAATATGATAATGTCTTGCTTGAATGTAATAATCGTGATTTATAAATATAATAATCTTACACATTACACTTAGCAAATTAGAGAAATAAGAAGATTGTGATTTTGCAGAATAGCAGCGACAAATTAGACCTTATCTATTTTTCAGGTGACTATCCATATTTACTTTGTATTATGAGTGATTAATTTTGTTTATCTTATTATTTTCTTTTAAGTGTTTATCTTATTCACTTTAAAAAATGATGACCATCCATGAAATGATTTTATTTGCTTCTCAATGGCAATAGTCTTTTCATTTACTCCGAAAAAATGAAAATTGTTTATAAGAAAAAAATCATTCTATTTATTAGAGGCACATCAATCATGACTGCAAGAAGTGATTTTATAGGCATATGTGCAATTAGTCACTTACTATTTACTTCTGAGAATGGTTCTTATTTCATTTTATTATTTTATTCCTTTTCAATTTTTATGTATGTAATTGTTATTTATTTTTTCATAGAATAATCATCATTAATTATATGAATAAGTAGTCAAATACCATTTACTTCAAATTAAAGGAGTGTTATTGAATTAAAATAAACTATAGAAAAAAATTTTAGTTAAAATAATTGAAGTAAATAAATAAGAATGCATACAAAGTTAAGTAACCAAAACATCAAAGAAAAAGAGCATTAGAAGGAGAGAAACATATTCTCTAATATAAAAAAGGTATTATTATATTTCTATGCTTGAAACCTGGATGTACCAACTTACCAGTAATTCTAATTTTTTGGACCTTAAAAAATATTTATAGTAATAGTTTTTGTAATCGCAGGAAGGCATGGATTCATATCTTATTTTCATACGATTTTTTTACTCAGTATATTTTGAATTGCTAGTATTTATGATGTAAAATAAGTGATTTATTTTTAAATCAAATATTTTTTCGTTTTTTAAATTATCAAGACAGATTTTTTCTTCTTTTGAATTATGGAGGATATGTGATTTTGGCAAAAATTATTTTTTATATGGAAATAGAGATGTTGTTTTGGTTGAATATTGATATTTGAAGTGTATTACAGTATTGTGGAAGTTATTCAACACGCCCTCCACATGTTGGTCAAGATGTTACCACGTGTGCAACACGCTCCCCACGTGCCACCTGTCCAATACGCCCCCACGTGTTGCAACACGCCCCCACGTGTTGACTTCCTATCTGCAAAATCCACCTATCTGTAATTACACCAAATAATCTCATTTTCAACAAAAACACCAACATTTTTTTCACATTAAAAAAAATTAGCCTGATTTTGGATGCACTTCAATTTTAAAATAATTTACCCAAAAATATACCTCTTCTTAGTTGCTATGAAAGTCTAAGAGGTGTGGTCCTATAATCTTACCATACACACTTGCTAAAATTTATATTTGCTCTTATTTTTTTACTAGAGAAAAAATGAATGGGCGATATGATTTGTTGGAGATGATTGCACCACCAAAAAAATGCTGGAATATTCATGTCAGAGTAATCAAACTTTGGTCTTTACCGAGATTCAAAGACCCTACATCTATTAGCTCCATTGAAATGGTGTTGATAGATGAGCAGGTACTTCTAATTTTATTCATACACACAATTATTGTTTCTCTGTTTTCATACACTTAGTCCCACATTTGTATGATCCTCACCTTCAGCAGTTTCTGCTTTTCTTGGGACTATTTATTTAAAAACTGAACATGAACAAAATCGAGTTTTGTGTTTCCCTGCAAGAAAACGTAAATTTTTTATCATAAAAAAAGATTTTACAGTTAAAAATGGATTTAATATATAGCTCATGTTGTATTCGGTCAATAATTAAAGAGAGAGGTTGGAGAATTTTTAGCAAAATTTTCATAGACAGTTATATAAAATTATAAATTTTAGCTTGTAAAGACATGCACTAATGCCAATATATATAATCACTAAATAATACAAATTAGATACAAGAATTTATGTTGACCAAAAATAACAAAATTTAAGTCACTGTTGCTTTCACATTCTACAAAAAGCATAATATATATCTTTGATAAGAAATAATAAGCACATCACAACAAAATTGAGAATAAGATTATTCCTTACTTTGTTTATTATTATTTTTTTGAAAGACTTAAATTTTCTCCTCCCATATGGGTGACAACTAACAAGAGAGGTTTGTATTAAAAAAGTTTGTGCCAAACATCTCAAGTAGTGTTGATTGTTGGGAACAAGCAGTATAGCCTCCATTATTTTAATATTCAAAATTCTATACTAAATCAATCACATTAAATAAAGATGCATATTGGAGGGGGGGAAGAAAAATAATAAGGACATGACAAACGCATATGCATGATTGTCATTAATTTTAACCCTCTTCTATATAACATTTAATGTTCATGTATGATTGTCATCACACATTTTTACTTTCTAATATTTATGGTTAAAAAAAAATAAATCAAAATTTTTTCAACCTGTTTTTCATGAGTAGCATGAAAAAAAAGTGTAGTACAAAAATTTTATATTCAAATAAAAGTCACTAAACAATAAAATTAGTCATTATAAATTAAATATTTTAATTATTGTCTTAATATATAATTAAATGTATGTTTAAAATATAATGATAATATATATTAAAGTATTAAACATTTGAATCCATTATATTTTGAAGTATTAAAGTATTAAATATTTAAATCCGTTATTAATGCTTAATACTTAATATTTTGAAATTAATTCATATTTCTAATTTATTCGGTTATAAATATTGAAAGAAATATTTTATATAAATTTTGTTTGTTTATTTAGTTGGACTTTATTGGTACTATGTGTAGAAAGTGAATAATAAAATATTTTGTTTTGTGAAAAAATAGAAAACAACTATGCATGCTTTTGTAGGTAAGGATCTGATATTTGTGTTCGAATCATTGATATCAGAGGGAGAAGTGTATGTTTTTACATACTTTGGAGTTACCAACAACTGTGGGTTGTATCACACAACATCATGTCAATTTCGATTATTTTTTCAAGCAAGAATTACTGTCTTACCCTCTTTCTGTGATGCAATACCGTTATATGGTATTAAGTTGGTCCTTTTAAGAAAATTATGGGATACTCTCCTCCACATCCTTTTTTGGTTGGTAAGTATATGATTTATGGCAAGTACATAAGTTAATTTTTCTTTTATTTTTATGACAAATATCACTAAGATGGAAATTTTATGCACAATCTTTTGTTTGATATTTATTTTTAGGTATTGCTGGAATTATGACCGGTGTAGAGGGTGAGAGAAAATATGTGAAGGATGATAAACTTATTGATATGTTGGTCATTCATATTGAGAATGACAGGTGCGTTTTTTCGATGCCCTTACTCAGCACTTAATATATTAATATAAGCAATTTTTTATTTTCTAAATAATTTGTATTTTCTCTGCAGTTTAAAACTTAATATTGCTGTGTTTAGAGAGATGGTAGACCGGATCAAGGGTCTTGTGGCATCGGGTGAGCAACAACTACCGGTAGTTATTTTTTAATTTGTAAAAGTAAAGAATTTTCAAGATGTGTGAGAATTTGATTTCTATCAAATGATTATATCTTATTGTAGTTATTTCTACTATTTATTGAAATACGAAAGGAGTTAACACTCCCTTTCAATAATAAGAGATTAATAGTTTGTGTGTGAATTTTTAAAATGAAATTGTAAACTAATAGTAATAAGAGTCTTATATATAACGTATAAGTAGGTCAATTAATATAAAATTTAAATATTTATAACTTTAAATTTATTATAATTAATATTATTATTATAATTCTTTTAATATAAGTATTTATTATATTTAATTAGTTATTTATGTTTTCATTCAATAATCATACGTAATAAATTAATTAGTTATCGGGATTATAATTTAATTGTGTTGTTTTATTATCATATTTTTATTAGTATTAATTTATTTTATAATGACAAAATATTGGTGAATAACTGAATATTGGGATTCCAATCTTTGTATGTTATAGAGGAGAGATGTATTTTTCTTTTGTTTTTTGTTGATTTTATATTCAATGCGATGGATTGTTTAATTTTTTTAAAAATATGAATTATTTGCTCAAACACTATTAAGTTATTATTATTTTAATTGGTAGTTTTTCATTATACGTTGCATATATTCTGATTACTTATATATATTTTGTCAACAATTTCAATTTATATATGAATTTATCTATGTAATAGAATTATTTTTTATTTTGGTAAGCTATAATTGAATAGTTGTTACTTATAGTTTACCGTTTGAAATGTTATTGGAATCATGTTATATAGTTTCAGTGCGAATTAAATTACATAAAAATATTTAATAATGTTAAATAAATATTTATTTATTTATTATCAATATTAATATATTAAGAGACATTAATGTAACTATTAATTCACATTTTTATAACATGCTTTTTATGAATTATATATAATAAGAATTATTTTTTGTGTGTTTAATATAAAATTATTATTTTAAAATTAATGTGTTTTTCTTAAAATAAGTTTTAAAAAACTTTGTACTCAATTTATCTTTGAGAATTTGTTATCAAAATAGAAATGTAATACAAAAAATTTTAATTTATTAATAAATATTAAAGTTGAGTAGAGAAAATTTTATGATTGAGTGTATTGATTCTGAGAATGGTAGTGGCTCATGAGTTCTTCGACTGAAATACTGGATGGTTCAAGAAAAGTTGTCGATAGAAGGAAGGTTATGCCATCAATGTTTTCATACAGTAAGAATAGTTGAGATAAGCAAAGAGTTTTTTTAATTTAATTAGAAATAATCTTTTTTTATTTTCTCAAATTTAATTGGTTAATTTTTAAACTTTGTCAAGTAAGCAAATGTGTTAATGTGGCATTATTAGGAGAAAAAACATGACTTAAATCTAATGTACAAAGACTTTAGCAAAAATATATTTTCAAGCTATATTTTTGTTATTATATAATATTTTTTATTATTTTATATTTGCAATAAATATTTTTGTTATAGCTCATAAAAAGTTTTTACTAATTAATTAGGTTCACAATAGATTATAGTTGTTTTTTTAAATCTAAGGACACTTTTGGTTACTTTCCATTCAATAATTTTTCTGTTATGTATAATTGTACAACTCATTTAAGCAATAGATGTTGTGTATAGGTACCAATATTGTACAGAACATTATATATGGTACCAAGCTCTTGATAAATCCAGATATTCCTGAGGCTATGATGCTTCGAAAAAGGTATTGTACCAATATTGTAATTATTTATGGTTGTGCATAGGGGTGTTCGCGGTGCGGTTTGGTTCGATTTTGAAGAAAAAAGTCATCCGATCCGAACGCTTAACTTATGTGCGGTGCGGTTTGGATTGGATGAATTTTTTTGGAAATCCGATCCGTTCCGATCCGATTACAAGCGGTTTGGATCAGTTTGGATCCGCGGTTTTTTAAATACAAAATAATAACTTAATTTATAAAGTTATATAACCTGTCCAACAATCCATCATAATAATAAAACACAATCCAACATAATAATAAAACAAAAATTCCATAATACATTATAAACCAACATGTCTAATTGTCCAACAATCCAACATATTCAACAAATCTTGATAAAATAATAATTTTTCAACATCAAAACAACTAAACAAGTCTCAACAACACAAAATCAAATAACATAGCAAAGTCTTAATAAAACATAACATAAAAAACTCCAAACTGAAAGCTGAAGCACTGATCACTAATCAGAGTCTTCTTCATCTATTAGTTGAGGAATTGTCTCAAGTTCTACAATAAAATGTAATAAAATAAATATTAGTAAGTTAAACATATTATCAAATAGTAAAGTTAATCACTATGTGAAGATAAAATAAAATATAATATTAAAGAACATTACCTTTCTCAAGTTTTTCAAATTCTTCAAAAGACTCCTCAAGGTCAATTGGCAATGAATTAGCTCGAAACCAATTTTGTGCACAAATAAAAGCTTCAACATTTTTTGGAGTAAGAGAGCTCCTATATTGATTAAGCACTCTACCTCCAGTGCTAAAGGAGGATTCAGAAGCAACTGTTGACACCGGCATAGCTAGAATATCCCTCGCAATTTGACTTAGAACAGGATATTTGTAATTGTTAGAGCTCACTTTCCACCAAGTTAAAATATCAAAACTACTTGGATCAACTGGTTTCTCTAAGGACTCCATGAGATATAAATCCACTTCATTTATGTTGACACTCTCACTTGCTTGTACATCATTTTCAAATGCTGCCGCAAAGCGAACATCATCAAAGACACTATCATCCATATCCACATCTTGGCTATGTTGTGCAGATTGGTGTGCTTGATCACTATTGAGAGCAACCATATAGCTGTTAAACAAGTCATTGAATACTTCCTTTACCTTACCGCATAAGAAATCAGCATCCTCCTTCTCAAACAACCTTTGAAAACTCCACTCAACAAACTTAATCTTGTATCTAGGGTCAAGTACCATAGCAACAAAAATCATCATATTCATATTCCTCAAGTTACCCCAATATTTATCATGCTTAGCCTTCATTTTTGTAGCCATACCCTTAAGTAATATGTCATTACTATCAGCCCAAGTCTTCAAAGAACTAAGAATTGAACAAAAGTGATGAAAATATGAAGAAGAAGTCACAAATGTAGAACCCAAGGCTTTTTTGGTTACATCAGAAAAAATCTTCAAAAACCTCACAAAACATCTTGCATTATCCCAATCTTTATTCTTTGGAATGCCCCCTTGCATCATTACAAACTCAGCATCCCTCTCACTTAATCTCTTGAAGGCCTTTTGGAATTTTAAAGCACTATCAAGTATTATGTAAGTGGAATTCCACCTAGTGGGGACATATAATTGCACACAAGAGCAGTCTTGGATCCTAGCATCTTTAATGCAACTTTTAAACCTATCCATACGACTAGGAGAAGCACGGACATATCTAACAGCATTTCTAATTTTACTAATTGAAGAATGCATATCCTTCAAACCATCATTCACCACCAAGTTCAAGATATAAGCACAACACCTAATATGCAAATGTTCACCTTTTAAAGGATGTGAATTCCAATCTTCCATTCTACCTTTCAAGTAACAAATGGCAACATCATTTGAACTAGCATTATCAACTGTGATGCTAAAGACTCTACTTATTCCCAAATTCAAAAGACATTTTTCTATCTTCCTACCAATTGTTTCACCTTTATGATTCTTGATGAGACAAAAGTTAAGAATTCTCTTTTGCAACTTCTAATCTTGATCAATAAAATGTGCAGTGAGGCAAAGATAGTTTAGATTTTGTACAGAAGTCCAATAATCAGTGGTCAAACACACACTTTGATTTGAGTTTATAAAGACACTCTTCAACTTATGTTTTTCATTCATGAACAAGTTCCAACAATCCCTAGCAACTGAAATTCTTCCCGGAATATGGAGTTTTGGCTGTAAAACACTCATGAAATAACAAAATCCCTCCCCTTCAACAAATTTAAAAGGCAACTCATCTATGATTATCATTCTAGCAAGAACTTGTCTACATAAATCAGGATCAAATGATACAGCAGTCAAACAATTACCCAGCCCATTTCCTTCATAACAAGTACTTTTTGTGTGGGATCAAGTGAATCTTTTGGAAAATTTTTACACTGACTCAACAAGTGACTTTTAAGATTGCTAGTACCATTTTTATGTGAATCAGCCGCATAAGATGCTCCACACCACTTACATATAGCCCTAGGTTTGGGACCACTATCATCTTTTTTAAAATGCTCCCAAGTCCAAGATCTAGGTCTAACAGGTTTTTTAGTGTTACCTGTACCTTGTTCCTCAGACTGGCCAGGATTAGGTGACTTATTAGCAACATTTGCTTTGCCTCTCCTTCTCTTAGATCTAGTTCCTTCATTGTTCTGATCACTGTGCGGCGGCAGTGGCAGCAGCGATGGTGGCTGCGTCTACGTCTGAGTTTGTGGCTGCAATTGCTGCTGTGGAGGCGGCATTGACTCTGACTGTCCTGAAGATCTGACTGATTCAAAAGTGGATGGAGTAGCACTGGTAAATCCTGGCTCGCTATTTAGAACATCCTGTGATAACAAAGATAATTAATCAGTTTATGTTATTTTAATATTTTCCTCAATTAATTAACATATTGAGTTGTTACCAACATACACATTACACAATAAAAAATTACCTCAGGATATGAAGCTGACATTGTTGACCTTCGAATTGAAAGCTAAAATCACTGGAACAAATATAAAATCTGTAGAAGATAAAAAAAATAGAATTCAATTTCAATCAACAAGAACAAAATACTTAATTTAATACAAAGTTTAACAAATAAAAATTAAAGCACAGTTTAACAAGTAAAAATTAAGGCAAGTAAAAATATACCTTGAACAGTTTAACACAGATTAACAAGTAAAAATTAAAATTAAACAAAATCTTAAAACAACGGAACAAAACAAAATAAACAAAAGCAAGTAAAAATCTATCTTCAACAATGAATAGTTTAACACAGATTAACAAGTAAAAAATAAAATTAAACAAAATCTTAAAACAACAGAACAAAACAAAATAAACAAAACCAAGTAAAAATATACCTTGAGGCTTGAACAGTTTAACACAGATTAACAAGTAAAATTTAAAATTAAACAAAATCTTAAAATAACAGAATAAAACAAAATAAACAAAAGCAAGTAAAAATCTACCTTCAATAATGAACAGTTTAACATAGTTTAACACATATTAACAAGTAAAAATTAAATTTAAACAAAATCTTAAAACAACAGAACAAAACAAAATAAACAAAACTAAGTAAAAATATACCTTGAAGAAGAGCAGCAGCGGCGCCACCGAGGGGAGAAGGCGGCAGCGGCGTCACCGCGGAGAGGAGCCGCCAGCGGCGTCACTGAGAAGAGGAGGCGGCGAAGGGCATTACTCAGAAGAAGAGCGGCGGACGACGTCGGCGTGTGTCAGTAGGAGTGGCTAAGAGTGAGTGATGCTGTGAATCTGTGAAAGTGAGAGTGAGTGATGTTGTGTAAGGATGAAGAACAAAGACTAAGGACTAAGGAACGAGAGAGAGCACTGAGCATAAAGGGTTTCTTACTTTCTTTCTTTAGTTTAGGGTTTTATATGCGGTTCGGTCTGGTTCGGTTCGGTTATGTAGAGTGGAACCGCAAACCGAACCAAACCGTAATAAAACCGATCCAAAATCCAAAAAATATCCAAAATAGAGCGGTTTAATTCGATTTTCAGTTTGGATTGGTCCAGTTTCGCAGTTTTTTTGGACCGATTTGGATCTGAACACCCCTAGTTGTGCATATTGACTGTATTTTTATGGCGTTGTGATTGATAAGTAGCGTGTACTATAGAGACCTCACAGTATCTGTCTGTGCTATCCGGCAAACCGGCGTATGTTGATGAATATGAAGTTTTATATTCCATTGAGAGAAGACAATAAAGGAGTTACGTTCGGCTGCAGATGTGAGTGCCTTTTAAAAAACTACTTTTTTATGTTTACTTCATTGTTTTTTTTTTTTTACTTTCAAACTGTTCCTATGTAGATTGAATTCTATGTTGTTCTGACCACTGCTCTTGATGTTGAACCCATTCCAAGTTGGTGGTACAAATAATGTGTTTGCAGCGTAAAGGCAGAAGCTAATGCGGATACATACTTCTGTGATGGTTGTAATAGGGATGTGAATAATGTGGTTGACAGGTATGACTCTAATTGAACTTATTTGTGCAATCTTTTCATAAAAAAGTAATATAGTTATGTAATTGATTATGTCTTTTTTTAATTTATTTAGCAATAGGGAAAATTATTGTAAAGGACCATTAACAAAACTTAATTAATAAAAAGGATTGTTAATATTAAAATTATTAAAAAGGACTAATTTATATATTATTAAAAATAAAAATAAAAAAATAAAAATTGAAAAGACAATATTATCCCAATAACCTTTCTTCTCCCTTCCGTTGTTTTCTTTCCTCCATCTTCTTCACCCACAAAGGAATCATGATTCTCAAACTCACTCCACCTCCACACCCTAGAATTGACCTAGCCGAGAAAAGAGACGTCATCGCACGCTTGACCCAGCCTGAGGGGAACGTCCTTGGCGCGTGCCTGAGAAGATTCGCCAGAGGTAGAATCGTCGCATCAGAAGCGGAATCGATGCCGTCTTCGTCGCGTCAAAGGAGATTTTTTCATCGCCATCCAGCAAGGTTGTCAGAGGCAAAATCGTCATCTTTGGGCAGAATCGTCTTCTGAAGCTCGCTGCCGACGGTGAAACTCATTCCTCCCATGTCGGCCATCGCTCCTTTGACTCCTCCAGTTGCTCGCAGAAGCAAGCCCCGCCTGAAGCTCCTCAAAGCCACACGCTTCTTTCAGGTTCAAGTCCCTGCCTTAAGCTTTTGAGCTATATTAGTATCCCTGAAATTAGAAATTGTATAGCTTTTAATGTGAAAACTGCAATACATAATGAAATTTGAACATTTTCAATTCATGAGTAAGATTTCAGTGTGATCTGGAAATGCCTTAATTCAAAGCTTATGATGCTATTAGTCACTGTTTCGTTTTACTTATTATGTGATTTCCAATTTTATTTCTTTCAAGACATAAGGGCATATGCATTAAACAAAATCTAAGTTACAGTTTTTTAATGAATATAGTAGTGCATTATTGATCTTAAGAGCATTATCTTTAGCCCCAGTAAGAACTCTAATAACACTTGTTGTCTATATTGAAAAATACATTAATGAATGAATGAATTTGAGTTTGAAGGGTGTATGTTCAAGATACGTTTGGTATGAGGCTGAAAATAAAGATGGATCAATTTTTGTTTCTAAACTTTTGTTCCAAAATTTTTTATGGACTTTAAATGCAATACTTTGGCATTACTTATGATTGTAGCATTTCTTTCTATTTGTCTAATTAGAAGAACCTGATTATATGTCATGACTCTTAATTATGTTTACACAAAAAATGTAGGATTTCGAAGATAAATGTCTTACTTCAACAATTTAGTCTAATAAAAAGGGTCATGTGGTAAGTATCATTACTAGCCTTTAGATGGCTACAATTTAGTGACCTAAAATAATTTATATTGGTTATAGTAATAAAATTTTATGGTGATTGTTTTGCCAGAGAATTAACCAAAGTTCTTGATTTCACTTTGTACTTTGTTTCTACAGGCTCAGGCAAGACAACAAGGAGAATACGAGACTTTCCACCGTGACTTAAATATTGGATCCGGTAAATAGGATTTTAGTCCTTTGGATCTTGAAAACCCGTTTCCAAATAATGAAGGTTCTATCCATCTTTGGCATGGAGAGGAAGATTTGATGGTGCCTGTTATAGTGCAACAATACATCACTGAAAATTTTCTCTGGATTCAGTATCATGAACTCAAAGGATATGGTCACTTATTCCCTTATCTTGATGGTATGAGTGATACTATCATTAAGTCACTTTTAGGTGCAAAGTAAGCTTCTATGTTATGGTTAGTGGCTATTTTATTCCGGCTTCGAGATTTGGCTTCTCCCTATCTGAGAATTCAGAGAGTTGATTAGAGTGAAATGTATTATCTACATTGAAACATCATTGAGTACACATGATTGTAGGGAGAATCAAATTACTTTCAAACATGAATTATATCTCGTGTTTGAAAACATATTGAAAGAGAAGCTGAAATGTTTCTCGACAGCCTCATTGAGTCTATGAACCTGAATTGATTTGAAATATGAATTTCTTTTTAATGAGTGTGATGATCATTGTCCATGATTATTAGTAAGGGTATGAAAAATATTAAAGTGATCTAATTTTATTGGAAGACTGGTATGGAAGCACAATTATTCATTGGATCTTTGACTTGTAATGAAAATATCAATTGAAAATTTTATAGAAAGTGTTTCTTTTTCTAAGATTCTTTTGTTTAACTATGAGCAGAGTCACACACACAATTTTAGTGTAAAATTGTAAAATTTGTGCAGAAAATTACAGAATATTAGTGCAAAATCATAGAATTAATGCAGAATTGCAGATTTTTATGTACTAAGTGCAGCAATTTTAATGCAGAATTGTATAATTCAAGTGCATATTTGCACAAACGCTATTAAAATCAATGTAAAACTACGAAATTCAAGTGTAAGATTACACAAATTTAATTAAAAATCAAAGTAAAACTATAAAGTTTAAGTGTAGACTTTCACAAATACAATTAAGAAACTCAGTAGAATCACCTAATATGCATAACTTAAGAAAAACCAACATTGCAATTCTAAATGTGACAATCTATAAAGCTAGAACTATCTAAAAAAACTCATATTCTTTCTAGATTAGAATTTCTACATTTAGAATGATTATGACCACTCTGATCACATCGGCTACATTTGTAAACATGCACATCTTGAAATTGTGACTCTCGGCGCTTCTTGCATGGTCTTCCTGGAGGATGAGTTATTGTAGGTGGCATAAGAAAAATATTATTCTCCCAGTCTGTTGAGATCAGGCATGTCATGAATTTCAATTGGGATCATACTTCTTGCATACATCTTTTCTTGTGAACTTTTTAGATAGCACTCCTCTACATAGGTGTAGATGTTGCCATGTAATAATTTGATTGCAGCACAAGCATATGGACATAGGATTCCAGTCATTTGCCATTCAAGACATGTACATTCTTTGCGTAATAGATTCACACATACATCAACATTTGACCCTCTAACCATAACATTATGATCTCCATATCTCGCTGCTTTAAGAAACTCACTTCTAGCTACATGCTCCATCAATATGTTATCAATCTTTGGCCCAACTTCATTCTTCCATTTAGTCATTTCTAACTTTGCAGTATATAACAGATTTGCAAGTTTGTCTCTATGCTCCGTTATTAAAGCACAAATACTTTGAGTCCTCTCTTTTCTTATCCATGAATTAAATGATTCAGCTACATTGGTAGTTATGAGGTCCCATCGTCGATGAGGGAATTAAGACTTTGCCCATTTTTTCATATCTCCTTTAGTCTCTAACCAATTTGCAAGTTCTGGTAAAAATACACGAAGTTGTTCCACAGCTTTTGTAAACTCTGTGCCAAAACGGGTATAACAAACTGCATCTAGTAGCTTTTTTGCATCTTCTTTTACTTCACCGCGTATTTCCCTCTGTAACTTTTTAGTTTCTGCACAAAAAATTTCTTTCACATGTCGATAACAATAAGCATGTCTATCCCTGTCATATACTTGCTCCACAGCTGCAATAATTGATGGATGCCTATCAGATATTAACGTAACTGGAATTGACCCAGTTAGTTCTTTCAAATTAGATAGGAACCAAAGCCAATTCTCATTATTTTCAGCACTAACAATTGCATACGTAATCGAAAATAAGTCATTATTTGCATCGCATGTAAAGGCAACTAGAAGAGTTCCCTTGTATGGACCACTTAAGTGGCAACCATCAATAAATAATATAGGCCTTGCTCCACGAAGAAAACCTGTCACACAACACCCATATGCAACAAAAATCTTTTGAAATTAAAAACCAGGAGAGCATGTCCATTTTGCAACAGTTTGTGGATCAGTTTTCACTAAACAATTACATATCCAAGGAATTAGCATATATGAATCTTTAGGTACACCATTAATTTCAGCTAATGCTTTCTCCTTTGCAGCCCAAGCTTGGTGATATGTTAGTGAAAATCCGTATTCCTTGAAAATATCATTTCGTATGTCATTAGGCAACTTGTCAGGAGTTAATCTCAACTTGTCGACAATAATTGAAGACACCAAATTAGACCTGAAAGAGTGAGTACTCTCCAATACATCTTGAGCTGAGTGCTTATGATTCTTGATAAAATGTCTCACCACGAGGAACGAAGTATTTTTTCCATAGCATAAGCCAACAATTTCCACGGACAACCTTCAACCTTGTAGATACAAATTATTTTACCTGAACTGTTCTTTAAGAACTTGTATGTAAACTTATGAGCAATACCATATTCAAATAATACTTTCCTCAGCTTACTTGCATTTTGAAAAAT
>NC_029772.3:72806103-72815864 GCF_000817695.3 Arachis duranensis | reverse complement strand
ACAAGGTTTAGACTTTCCGGATTCTCAAGAATGGCCGCCAATGGATTCTAGCTTATACCACGAAGATTCTGATTAAGGAATCCAAAAGATACACACTCAATCGAAGGTAGAATGGAGGTGGTTGTGAGGCACACGTTCATAGGTGAGAATGATGATGAGTGTCACAGGTCATCACATTCGTCATGTTTAGGAACAAGTGATATCTTAGAATAGAAGCAAGCGTGATTGAATGAAAAACAGTAGTAATTGCATTAATCCATCAAGACACAGCAGAGCTCCTCACCCCCAACCATGGGGTTTAGAGACTCATGCCGTAGAAGATACAATAAGAAACGTGTAATGTGTCATGAGGTAAAGATACAATGTCGAAATATCCTATTTATAGTGAACTACTAACCTAAGATATACAGAAATGAGTAAATGACGTAAAAATTCACTTTCGGGGTCCACTTGGTGTGTGCTTGGGCTGAGCATTGAAGCTTTCATGTGTAGAGACTTTTCCTGGAGTTAAACGCCAGCTTTTATGCCAGTTTGGGCGTTTAACTCCAATTTTTGTGCCAGTTCCGGCGTTAAACGCCGGAAATTCTGAAGCTGATTTGCAACGCCGGTTTGGGCCATCAAATCTCGAGCAAAGTATAGATTATTATACTTTGATGGAAAGATCAGAATGTCTACTTTCCAACTCAATTAAGAGCGCGCTAATTGGGCTTCTGTAGCTCCAGAAAATCCACTTCCAGTGCAGGGAGGTCAGAATCTAATAGCATCTGCAGTCCTTTTTCAGCCTCTGAATCAGATTTTTGCTCAGGTCCCTTAATTTCAACCAGAAATTACCTGAAATCACAGAAAAACACATGAAATCATAGTAAAGCCCAGAAAAGTGAATTTTAAATAAAAACTAATAAAAACATACTAAAAACTAACTAAAATGTACTAAAAACATACTAAAAACAGTGCCAAAAAGCGTATAAATTATCCGCTCATCACAACAGCAAATTTAAATTGTTGCTTGTCTCCAAGCAACTGAAAATCAAATAGGATAAAAGAAGAGAACATACTATAGACTCCAAAATATCAATGAAACTTAGCTCCAATTAGATGAGCGGGACTAGTAGCTTTTTGCATCTAAACAGTTTTGGCATCTCACTTTATCCTTTGAAGTTTAGAATGATTGGCATCTATAGGAACTCAGAATTTAGATAGTGTTATTGATTCTCCTAGTTAAGTATGATAATTCTTGAACATAGCTACTTTATGAGTCTTGGCTGTGGCCCAAAGCACTCTGTCTTTTAGTATTACCACCGGATACATACTGGGTGAACCTTTTTAGATTGTGACTCAGCTTTGCTAGAGTCCCCAATTAGAGGTGTCCAGGGTTCTTAAGCACACTCTTGGATCACTTTTTATATTTAAAAGAATTCACTGCTTTTTCTTGCTTCAAGAATCAATTTGATAATTTTTCAGATCCTCAATAACATTTCTCCTTTTTCATCATTCTTTCAAGAGCCAACAAGTTTAACATTCTTTAATCAACAAATTCAAAAGACATATGCACTGTTCAAGCATTCATTCAGAAAACAAAAAGTATTGTCACCACATCAAACTAATTCAACTAGTTTCAGAGATAAATTCGAAATCCTGTACTTCTTGTTCTTTTGTGATTAAAGCATTTTTCATTTAAGAGAGGTGATGGATTCATAGGACATTCATAGCTTTAAGACATGAACATTAAATTTTATTAATCAT
This sequence comes from Arachis duranensis, assembly GCF_000817695.3. Taxonomy (NCBI): domain Eukaryota; kingdom Viridiplantae; phylum Streptophyta; class Magnoliopsida; order Fabales; family Fabaceae; genus Arachis; species Arachis duranensis. The sequence goes on along the minus strand of NC_029772.3, from coordinate 72,814,121 downwards.
GAATTAAGAACAAGACTCAAAAATAAATATAAGATAAGACTAATAGCAATAGAAAAAAAATTAAATGACTCTAAAATAGACTCCTAATGATAGAGGTTATCACAGAGTTAGGACTCAACAACCTTGATTTTGAGAAGTGGATGCTCCCTTAACTTGTGGAGTACTTGACTCTTCAAGGGAGAGCTTCTGGCACTTCAGCTCCTGTAGCTCACGCCCCTGCTTCTCTTGTTCCTTCAGTAATTTGCAGAGCATGCAGTTTTGATTCTGCTGTTCTTCCTTAATTTGTTCAAGTTTCTTGCAGCTTGGCAACAGATGCTTCAAGGCTAGCCCAGTAGTCAATTTCAGGAAGTTCATGGAGGAACTCCTGCACCCTCCTTTTGATAGAGTTATCTTGCATTTGTCCTTCCATTGACCTCTTGGTGATTGGGTGCTCAATTGGGATGAATTCATCTACTCCCATCCTCACCCCAGCATATTTACATAGCAAAGAGATTAAGCTTGGGTAAGCCAGTTTGGCTTCAGTGGAATTCTTGTTTGCAATTGTGTAAATCTCACAAGCAATCAGATGATGAATCTCCACTTCTTTTCCCAGCATAATGTAATGAATCATCACTGCTCTCTTGATGGTGACCTCAGAACGGTTGCTAGTGGGCAATATAGAACGCCCAATGAAGTCTAGCCAACCTCTTTCAATTGGTTTGAGATCTCCTCTCTTGAGTTGGTTTGGGACACCTTTTGAATTGGTTGTCCACTTAGTTCCAGGGAGGCATATGTCCTCTAGAACTTGTTCCAACCCCTTATCTGCTCTCACCATTCTCCTATTAAAGGATTCAGGATCATCTTGTAGTTGAGGCAATTTGAAGACCTCTTTTATTTTGTCCAGATGGAAGTAAATAATTCTCCCTCTGACCATGGTTCTGTAGGTATGAAAAGCAGTTCCAGTCATTCTCTGCTTATCTGTCAGCCACAGATTTGAGTAGAATTCCTGAACCATGTTTCTTCCAACCTTTGTCTCAGGGTTGGTTAGAACTTCCCATCCTCTGTTTTGAATTTGCTCTTGGATCTCCAGATATTTGTCTCCTTTCAGATCGAATTTAACTTCCGGGATCACTGACCTCAGACCCATTATTTTGTGGTAATGGTCTGCATGTTCTTTGGTTAAGAACTTCTCTTGACTCCAAAGATTCTTTGGAGTATTATCTTTCTTGCCTCTTGAATTGGTTTGTTTTCCTTTAGGAGCCATGATCTTGATAAATCTTGGCTTAGTGATCACGGAAAAGCACACCAAACTTAGAGGTTTGCTTGCCCTCAAGCAAAAGAAAGGAAAGAGGAGAGAGATGAGGAGAGCAAATTCGAATGGTGGGGAGAGGGGGATGGCCGAACATGTATTTATAAGGGAGGGGGAGTGATTTTGAAAATTTTGAAGGAGATTTGAGAAGATATGGAAAGAATTTGAGAAGATATTTGAGTTTTTGAAGAAGATTTGGAAAGGATTTGAAAGAGATTTGAAGAATGATTTAGAAAATTGTTTAATTTTTGAGATTTGAAGGTGAATGATGAAAGTTTGTAATGTGTTTATGCAGAAAATTATGGATCAAAACAAGAAAGTTTGAAAAAATTTGAAGTGGAAAACAAAATCTCTGTCCCCTACCTTTCTGGCGTTAAACGCCCAGAATGGTATCCATTCTGGCATTTAACGCCCACTTGGTGGCCATTATGGGCGTTTAACGCCCAGTCAGGTAGCCTGGCTGGCATTAAACGCCAGAAATCCCTTCAACACTGGGCGTTTTGCTAAACGCCCAGGATGCTGCAATCCTGGCGTTAAACGCCCAGAATGGTACCCATTCTGGCGTTTAACGCCCAAAATGGTACCTGTTCCGAGGGTTACCTGAAACTGTAGGTCGATCTCGGATGAGATCTTCTGTGCTGGTCGGAGCCGACGTGTCCGGCAGGTGTGTAGCGGCCGGAGCTGGTGTGTCTGACTTGTTGGACCTAGTGATGGTGCTGATCCTTCATCCCCGGAGGGTGGGGGGTACCTGCAAGGGACTCCGATGCTTAAGTTAGCAAGGGTATTAAGCAGGTATTGAGTAGAATCAGAGTATGAGTTATACCTAGGTGCTCCAGTGTATTTATAATGGTGAGGAGTGACCTCTCTGGAGATAAGATAGTTATCTTATCTTATCTTATCTTATCTTTGAGTGAAGTCATATTATCTTTAGCGGAACCGCCTTTATCTTTCTGGGCTTTAGCTGCCTTTAGATTGGGCTGTGTTCCTTCGTTTTGGGCCTGCTTTGGGCTCCTTTGGCGATTTGGCCGAGCTCTTTGAGAAGAGGTCGGATAGTCTGACCTAAAGAGGTCGATCGGCTTGTCGCTAAACATCCCGGGTCGGTCAGCTTGACCCAGGGTATGAACAGTGCCCCTGCTTGAGTTCGATCTTTCTTAAGGAAAGAAGTCATCACTCTAACCAAGTAGACTTATCAAGAGATAACTATCATGCAAAGGGTGTCAAAAAGTGAAAACCTAATCATGCAATCTATCCTAATTAATAAAAGAAATTCAAAGTTTATTCGGGTGGTTTTCTACCCTTGCCTTCTGGATCACGCCTTGCTTTTAAGTTTGTGTTGACAACCCTCTGCTTTGGTGAAGCTATCCTTGCGGCTTGATATCCGGCCTTTTTGTGACTTGTCCAATGACTTTTTAGTGTTCTTTATATAGAACCTTTTTTAGTCTCGGATGACGTTCATAGCCCTGTTTGAGATTGTGCCTTCTTTGAGCGGAGTTGTATCCCTTTTGGCTAAGCACATTTGAGCCTTAAGTTGTTTCCCAACCTTTTGGCTCGTTCTTTTTTGAAGTCGTACTTGTGCCTCTTCTTTAGCTGACGTCGACCTGTATGGCTTTGCCCTTGCTTGAGTTCGGACTTTTCTGTGAGACCGTGCTTTCAGAGTTTCGATCTCTTCGGGGAAGTCGTGCTCAAGCATCCTGACTTTGGTCGATCTTTGAGTAGTTTCTCCTTGTGCGAGTCTGGTATTACCCCTTTTACTTTGTTGAGGGGACTTTCCAGCCTTCTTCCGACTTGTTTGTCTTCGCTGTTCGGGCTTTTTAGTCATAATCCAACAACTTTGTAGTGTTCCAATTGGGAACCTTTTTACAGTTTGTTTTGGATGACTTTTTAGCTCCGTCTTTGAGGTCGTGCTTTTCGTTTTTTAAGTAGTGTCTTTTTTCAAGACTTCGTACTTTTCAGCGAAGCACTTTTGGCTTTGGTCTTTTGACCTTTCCATGGCCGTTTGCGAGATGTCTTTGTTCCTTTTGTGGATCATTGTAGAGTGTCGGTACTTTGTTGTCCGACTTCTCTTGATCACTTCTGGTTTTGTTCACTTTCTGCTTGGTCGAGGTGGTCCTTGGGGCTAACTTGTCCAACGACCTTTTAGTGTTTTCGTTGAACACTTTTTAGTCATTCTGAACAATTTTGATAGCCTTGTCGTGTAGCTTTCGTTGGTCCGACTTCTTCTTGTCGGTCCAAGCTGTAGCTTTCGTTGGTCCGACTTCTTCTTGTCGGTCCAAGCTGTTGCTTTCGTTGGTCCGACTTATTCTTGTCGGTCCAATCTATAGCTTCCAAGTTACTTCTGTAATCCTCTTTCTTAGACCTTGTTCAGGTCTCTTTCAGGGATTACTTTTATAACTTTTGTGTTGTGGGCCGACTTTCGTCGTGTCGGGGCTCTCCTGAGTTATTTCTGTAATCCTCTTTCTTGGACCTTGTTCAGGTCTCTTTCAGGGATTACTTTTATAACTTATCCGTTGTAGGAGACCGACTTCTTTATGTCGATCTCTTCTAAGTTATTTCGTAATCCTCTTTCTTGGATATTTGTCAGATCTCTTTCAGGGATTACTTTGATAACTTTTTAGTGGTAGGAGTCCGACTTGGTTATGTCGGTCTCGTTTAAGTTATTTTTTGTAGTCCTCTTTCTTGGATCTTTGTCAGATCTCTTTCAGGGACTACTTGTATAACTTTTTGTTTTGGGCTGACTTTGTTATGTCAGGCCCTTCTAAGTTAAAGTAATCCTCTTTAATAGGGTTGGCCAGACCTCTTTCCAGGGTTTACTTATAACTTAGGTTGACTTGGTTCCACTTCTTAACGTTCGACCAGTCCTTAAGTTATTATTTTAGCGATCCATAAGACCTCATCAGGTTATTTTTTAGATCACTTTCGATAACTTCTTACATTATTCTGTGTTCATCTTTGCCGATTTGTAGAAAGTGGTTGTCATCTCTAGATTGTCCTTTGGGTGAATCGCGTTTTCACCTTTATCGGATCGTCCTTTGGGTGAATTGCGTTTTCACCTTTATCGGACGGTTGTCTTTATCGTGATCGTGCAGTGAAATTGTTTTTCACTTTCTGCCAATCTGTTGCTTTATAATCGGGCGATGAACTCTGCTTTCACTTTTTTGCCGACCTTGTCGAAATCGGGCGATGAATTCTGGTTTCATCTTTCTCGACTTTTATCATGATCGGGCGGTGAATTTGGTTTTCACCCCGCCGACCTTGTCGTGATCCGGCAGTGAAATTTGCGTTTCAGATTAATGCGTCTTGGTATAGCAGTGAATTTTGTTTTCACTTTGTCGAAATCAAATGACGAATTCGGTTTTCATCGTGGTCGGGCGGTGAAGTTGGTTTTCACCTTGCCGACTTGTCACTTTGTAATCGGGCAGTGATTTTGGTGTTTCACCTTGCCGACTTTGTCGTGATCGGGCGGTGATTTTGGTGTTTCACCTTGCCGACCTGCCGTAGTCGGGCGTCTTGGTGGGAAACTTTTTTAGGGAATCTGCAATCTTTTAAACAATAATATAAAGATAAGAGTGTGTACATGTTAGTACTTACCTTTCTAGGTCGGGCAATCTTTTTGGATCTCGGCCTGGCGCCCTTTTTAGATTGCAGGCATGCCATGACCTTGGTAGCTCTTGCCCTTCGAGTTCGGACAGTCTGTAGCAACCTTTCCCCAGTTCTTCTAAACAACTTGGTATGGTCCTTTCCAGTTGGCTGCTAGCTTTCCTTCTCTAGGTCGAGTTGTTCCGATATCATTTCGGATAAGGATGAGGTTATTGTTGGCAAAGCTTCGCTGTACTACCTTCTGATTGTATCTTGAGGCCATTCGACGTTTTAACGCCTCTTCCTTGATCGGAGCTCTCTCTCGGACTCTTGGAAGTAGGTCGAGTTCTTTCCTTTGGATTTGGGAGTTGACCTCTTCATTGTAGAAGATCATTCTGGGGGATCCTTCTTTGATCTCTACTGGGATCATTGCCTCCATTCCATAAATCAATCGTAAGGGTGATTCCCCCGTGGTGAAGTGTAGAGTTGTCCGATATGCCTATAGGACTTGTGGGAGCTCTTCAACCCAAGCTCCCTTTGTGTCCTGTAGTCTCTGTTTTAACCTAGCTAGTATGACTTTGTTGGCAGCTTCTGCTTGTCCATTGGCTTGTGGGTGTTCTACGGATGTGAATTGGTGCTTGTAATAATATTTCTGTACAAGAATTTTCTGACTTCTTTGAGCAATGGCATTAGCTAGGGGCTCTGCCTCAATCCATTTTATGAACACCCTTACAATGAGGAACTTGACTTGTCCCAATCCTTGGGGAAATAGTCTGAGGAGGTCGAGTCCCCTCTTTGCGAACGGCTAAGGTGATATTACACTGATGAGCTCCTCTGGTGGGGCAATGTGGAAGTTGGCATGCTTTTTGATGTAAAGCTTTGACTTTGTATTTGGGTTTTTGCTCCGTTGTTGCCTCCAAAGGGTGCCCCTGGACTTTCGTATGAGTCCTGGAGTTTCTCTTTTACTGCTGTATCTAACATCTGATGTTTTGCTGTTATTATCCGAGTTGTTTCCTTATTTGTCTGAGTTGTTTGGTAATAACCCCATGGTTGACCTATGTCTTCTTGAAAAAATATTGCTGAGATGTCTACTAAGATCCTGGACGGCATGTCTGATTGACTGGATTCCATAGTTTTAATGCGTGTTACTGTGGCTGACCCTGAGTACTGTGTGCGACTTAGGAGGTTCCATAGAATTTGTAGGGATAGGGATGAGGAGAAGAATTATGAGCTGGTGTCGCCAGACTCTGAGGAGAGGGTTTGTTTTCCTTCCTTGTTGTGGTCTTGTAATGTAGCCTGGATGAGGCTTCTATTATTACCCCCTGGTTTGGTGTTGGCTGATTTTGAAAGTGCATCAGCTCGGGCATTCTGCTCCCGAGGTATGTGTCGGACTTCATATTCCCCGAAATGTCCGAGCTATTTTCTGTTTTGTCCAGGGTCCCCCGAATTACTCGAGGTATTTTTTCATGGTGGGATCCTTAGCTTGGTTGCTCCCTTCTATTTGTGAGGTGACTACTTATGAATCACTGGACATGGTAAGCTTCTACCTTCTTAGCTAGCCTTAAACCAGCGAGTAGTGCCTCGTATTCAGCTTGGTCATTTAGCTTGATTTGGCTTCCCTGATCGCTTTATATAATTACGCCTGCACCACTCCCGGTTTTGTTTGAAGAGTCTTCCATGTAGAGTTTCCATTTTGTAGGATTTTCCGAGGTGTCAGTGTACTCTATAATAAAGTCGGCCAGATACTGTGATTTGATGGCTGTCTGAGCTTTATGTCGAAGATCGATTTCGGATAACTTGACTGCCCACTGTAGAATTCTTCCTGCTAAGTCTGTTTTCTATAGGATGCCTTCTATGGGCTGGTTGGTCTGAACTCTGATAGTGTGAGCTTGAAATTATGGTTGGAGTCATCGAGAGGTGAGTATGAGGGCGTAGGCGAACTGCTCTATCTCTTGATAGTTTAGTTCGGCCCCTTGTAGAGCCTTGATGATGAAGTAGACGGGTTGTTGCCCACTTTTGTCTTCTTTAACTAGTGATGAGGCTATTGCCAGACTTCTCACTACGAGGTATAATATGAGCTTTTCACTTTCCCTTGGTTGGGTAAAAATGGGTGGTTGCCCTAAGAATTTTCAAAATCTCGGAAGGCTTGTTTGCACCCTGTAGTCCTATTCAAACCTCTCTCCCTTCCTTAATATACCTCTTTGAGGTGTCCTTTTGGTGCACGAATTTGTAATCCGTACAACTAACCAGCAAGTGCACTGGGTCGTCCAAGTAATACCTTACGTGAGTAAGGGTCGATCCCACGGAGATTATTGGTTTGAAGCAATCTATGTTTATTTTATTAATCCTAGTTAGGATGCCAATAAGATTAATTGGATTTAATGATAAGAAGTCAAAGTATTTGGAATAAGGAATTGTTACTTTATTAATGGAGAATATGTTGGAGTTTTGGAGATGCTTTGTCCTCTGAATCTGAAGATTCTGATTAAGGAATCTAAGAGATACTCATTCAATCTGATGTAGAACGGAGGTGGTTGTCAGGCACACGTTCCTGGATTGAGGAAGGTGATGAGTGTCACGGATCATCACCTTCTCCATAATTAAGCGCGAATGAACATCTTAGATAAGAACAAGCGTGTTTGAATGGAAAACAAAAGTAATTGTATTAATCTTGAATGGAAAGCAGAAATAATTGCAATAAGTCATCGAGACGCTGCAGAGCTCCTCACCCCCAACAATGGAGTTTAGAGACTCATGCCGTCAAAAAGTATGTAATTCAGATCTGAAAATGTCATGAGGTCCAAGATAAGTCTCTAAAAGTTGTTTAAATAGAAAACTAGTAACCTAGGTTTACAGAATATGAGTAAACTAAGATAGTTGGTGCAGAAATCCACTTCTGGGGCCCACTTGGTGTGTGCTGGGGCTGAGACTAAAGCTATCCACGAACTGAGGCTTTTCTTGGAGTTGAACTCCAAGTTATAACGTGTTTTGGGCGTTCAACTCCGGATCATGACGTTTTTCTGGCGTTTAACTCCAGACAGCAGCATGTACTTGATGTTCAACACCAAGTTACGTCGTCTATCTTCGCGAAAAGTATGAACTATTATATATTGATGGAAAGCTCTGGATGTCTACTTTCCAACGCCGTTGAGAG
>NC_029772.3:72804149-72805081 GCF_000817695.3 Arachis duranensis | reverse complement strand
TACTAATTACTACTACTACTACCACTATATATCTCCTAAGGTATATTTTCATAATAACACTATCACAGAGTTAAAGCAAAAAAATTAGAACTCAACAACCTGTTGTTTTGAGGAGTAGATGTTCCTCTAATCTGTGGGGTGCTTTTCAATGATTAATTTTTGGCGCTTCAGCTCCCTTAGATCACGCCCTTGCTCTTCCTGTTTCTTAAGCAGTTTGCAAAGCATGCTACTTTGATTGTTCTGTTCTTCCTTTATTTGGTCCATAGCTTCTTGCAATTTGGAAATAGAAGCCTCAAGATGTCCCCAATATTCGAATTGAGGCAGTTCTGGGAGGGCTTCCTGTGATCTTCTCTTGGCTGAATCATCTTGTTGCTGTTGTCTGACCATTGATATTCCAGTAATTGGCCTCTCAACTGGGATATACTCTGTTATTCCCATCTTCACTCCAGTATCTTTGCAGAGCATAGAGATTAAGGTTGGATAGGCCAATCTGGCGTCCTTGGAGTTCCTGTTTGCTATTTTGTATAGCTCACATGAGATCAGTTGATGGACTTCTACTTCTTTTCCCAACATGATGCAGTGAATCATTACTGCTCTTTTAATAGTGACTTCAGAACAGTTGCTGGTGGGCAATATGGAACGCCCTACAAAATCCAGCCAACCTCTGGCTACTGGTTTCAGATCTTCCCTTTTGAGTTGAACTGGGATGCCAGTAGTGCTGGTAGTCCACTTGGCTCCAGGGATGCATATGTCCTCCAGAACCTTGTCCAGCCCTTTATTGACCCTCATCATTCTCCTATTAAAGGAGTCTGGGTCATCTTTCAGTTGGGGAAGCTTAAATATCTCCCTGATCATGTCAGGATGGGTATGAATAATCTTTCCTCTGACTAAGGTCCGATGGTCATAGAGAGCAGCTCCAATTATTCTTTGCC
>NC_029772.3:72798514-72799469 GCF_000817695.3 Arachis duranensis | reverse complement strand
GGAGGTTTCTCCTCTTCCTGAGGGATTTTCAGAGGTTCTACTATTCTCTCTGATTCCTCAGATCAGGCTGAACATCTTTAAAGATGTCCTCTAGCTCTGATTCGAGACTCTCAGCCATATTGACCTCTCTTACCAGAGAGTCAATAATATCAACACTCATGCAGTCATTTGGGGTGTCTGGCTGTTGCATGGCTTTGACAACATTCAACTTAAACTCCTCCTCATTGACTCTCAAGGTTACTTCCCCCTTTTGGACATCAATGAGGGTTCGGCCAGTTGCTAGGAAAGGTCTTCCTAGAATGAGAGTTGCACTCTTGTGCTCCTCCATTTCCAGCACCACAATGTCAGTAGGGAAGGCAAATGGCCCAACCTTGACAATCATGTCCTCAATCACGCCTGATGGGTATTTAATGGAGCCATCAGCAAGTTGAAGACATATCCTGGTTGGTTTGATTTCTTCAGCCAAACCAAGCTTTCTGATAGTAGATGCAAGCATTATGTTGATACTTGCTCCAAGATCACATAAAGCTTGCTTGGTGCAAGTGCCCTCTAATGTGCATGGTATCATAAAGCTCCCAGGATCTTTAAGCTTCTCAGGTAAGCTTTTCAGAATGACTGCACTGCATTCTTCAGTGAGGTAAACTTTTCAGTTTCCCTCCAATCTTTCTTATGACTTAAGATCTCTTTCATGAATTTAGCATAAGATGGTATTTGCTCAAGTGCTTCTGCAAACGGAATCTTTATTTCAAGAGTCCTGAGATAGTCTGCAAAGCGGGAAAATTGCTTATCCTGTTCCGCTTGGCGGAGTTTTTGAGGATAAGGCATTTTGGCTTTGTATTCCTCAACCTTAGTTGCTGTAGGTTTATTACCTACAGGAGTGGGTTGGGAAGCCTTTTTAGAAGGGTTGTCATCAGCACTTGTATGTGACTGATCCCCCACTGGCATTTGAATGCCA
>NC_029772.3:72797946-72798287 GCF_000817695.3 Arachis duranensis | reverse complement strand
TGTCCTCAGAGGGATTTTGAGTAGACATCTGTTCATTTCTTGGCTTCCTGCTGCTTTGAAGTGAGGTATTTAATGTTTTCCGACTTCTTAATTGAACTGCTTGGCATTTTTCTGCTATTTGTTTTGACAGTTGCTTTTCTGTTTGCCTTAACTGTACTTCCATATTCCTGTTGGCCATTCTTGTTTCCTATAGTATTTCCTTGAATTCGGCTAGCTGCTGAGTTAGAAAGTCTAATTGCTGATTGAATTCATTAGCCTGATCTACAGGACTGAGTTCAGCAGTTACTGTTTTAGCTTCTTCTTTCATGGAAGATTCACTGCTTAGGTACAGATGCTGATTT
>NC_029772.3:72796045-72797738 GCF_000817695.3 Arachis duranensis | reverse complement strand
TCCCAGGCATCATAAAGAGATTCATTATCTCCTTGTTTGAAGCCTTGGATGCTTAGCCTTAGTTGTGTCATCCGTTTTGGAGGGAAATAGTGATTCAGGAATCTTTCTGACAGCTGTTTCCATGTTTTTATGCTGTTCTTAGGCTGGTTATTTAACCACCTCTTAGCTTGGTCTTTTACAGCAAATGGAAACAGTAATAATCTGTAGACATCCTGATCTACTCTGTACCATAATAATGAGCTGAGGATTCAACTCAAAGCTACTAACTCCAATGGAGGGTATACAGATACTATTCCCATATGAAGCAGTAGTGGGACTAGCATATGACCCCAGAGTCCTCCTGGACTGTTCATTTCCACTTAGTTCCATGATGGAGCAAGGGAGATGGTATGGATGTTAATATTGTTTATTTTATTTAATTTATTATATAAAGAAAATTGATTTTCGAAATAATAAAATAAAATAAAATAAAAACCGAAATAAAAATAAAAGTAAAATAAATAAAGAAAGAAAATTAACAAGTAAAATAAATATTTGAAAAATTTTGAAATTGAAATCTGAAAAAAATTTCAAAAATATAGTTTAAAACCAGTTAGAAAAGATATTTTTTTTTTGAATTTTGAATTTTATGATGAAAGAGAAAAACACATAAAAGACACAAAGCTTAAAATTTTTAGATCTAATGCTCCTTGTTTTCGAAAATTTTGGAGGAAAAACACCAAGGAACACCAAACTTAAAAATTTTAAGATCAAAACACAAGAAAGACTCAAGAACACCTTGAAGATTCACAAGAACACCAAGAACAAAAGAAATAACACCAAACTTAAAATTGTTAGAAAACCAAGACAAATTTTCGAAAATTAAAGAAAACTTAACAAGAAAACACCAAACTTAGAGTTTGGCACAAGATTCAATCAAAGAAAAAAAATTATTTTTTTTTTGAAAAAGATTCCAAAGGGGATACCCAATTATCAAGAACAACTACTAAAGCTCCAGGCAATTGGGCAGCAACTTCAGTGTTGATTTTAAAGATGTATTATTTTTATGGATAAAATAAAATTTTGAAAGTTAATGTTTTGAAAAAGCACAAGAAAAACAAGAAAAGACATAGAACAAGAAAAATTAAAGATCAAACAAGGAAAATAAACAAGAACAACTTGAAGATCAAGGAAGAACAAAGACACTAATACGAAAATTCTAGAGAAAAAATATAAAAGATGCAATTGACACCAAACTTAGAACAAGACACTAGACTCACGAAAAATTAACAATTAATAAAGAAAAATAATATTTTTTGAAAAGAAATTTTTGAAAAGAAACTATCCTATCAGGATTTGATGACTCTATGACAATAAAAATAAATTATTCCTAATCTAAGAAATAAAATATGCCTTCAATTGTTCAAACTCAACAAACGCGGCAACGGCGCCAAAAACTTGGTGCACGAATTTGTAATCCGTACAACTAACCAGCAAGTGCACTGGGTCGTCCAAGTAATACCTTACGTGAGTAAGGGTCGATCCCACGGAGATTATTGGTTTGAAGCAATCTATGTTTATTTTATTAATCCTAGTCAGGATGCCAATAAGATTAATTGGATTTAATGATAAGAAGTCAAAGTATTTGGAATAAGGAATTGTTACTTTATTAATGGAGAATATGTTGGAGTTTTGGAGATGCTTTGTCCTCTGA
>NC_029772.3:72789399-72796002 GCF_000817695.3 Arachis duranensis | reverse complement strand
CCATCAATTCTAGCTTATACCACGAAGATTCTGATTAAGGAATCTAAGAGATACTCATTCAATCTGATGTAGAACGGAGGTGGTTGTCAGGCACACATTCCTGGATTGAGGAAGGTGATGAGTGTCACGGATCATCACCTTCTCCATAATTAAGCGCGAATGAACATCTTAGATAAGAACAAGCGTGTTTGAATGGAAAACAAAAGTAATTGTATTAATCCATCGAGACGCTGCAGAGCTCCTCACCCCCAACAATGGAGTTTAGAGACTCATGCCGTCAAAGTGTATAAAATTCAGATCTGAAAATGTCATGAGGTACAAGATAAGTCTCTAAAAGTTGTTTAAATAGAAAACTAGTAACCTAGGTTTACAGAATATGAGTAAACTAAGATAGTTGGTGCAGAAATCCACTTCTGGGGCCCACTTGGTGTGTGCTGGGACTGAGACTAAAGCTATTCACGAGTTGAGGCCTTTCTTGGAGTTGAACTCCAAGTTAAAACGTGTTTTGGGCGTTCAACTCCGGATCATGACGTGTTTCTGGCGTTTAACTCCAGACAAACTCTGGATCATGACGTTTTTCTGGCGTTTAACTCTAGACAGCAGCATGTACTTGGCGTTCAACGCCAAGTTACGTCGTCTATCTTCGCGCAAAGTATGGACTATTATATATTGCTTGAAAGCTCTGGATGTCTACTTTCCAACGCCGTTGAGAGCGCGCCAATTGGACTCCTGTAGCTCCAAAAAATCCATTCCGAGTGCAGGGAGGTCAGGATCTAACAGCATCAGCAATCCTTTTTCAGCCTAACTCAGATTTTTGCTCAACTCCCTCAATTTCAGCCAGAAAATACCTGAAATCACAGAAAGACACACAAACTCATAGTAAAGTCCAGAAATATGATTTTTGCCTAAAAACTAATAATATTCTACTAAAAACTAATTAAAACATACTAAAATCTACATGAAATTACCCCCAAAAAGCGTATAAAATATCCGCTCATCACCTTTGCGAGATGATTTAGAGATCCTTCCTCCTGCGAATCCTCCATGAACATGTCTCTCAGGGGTGTGAGGTGGGTGTTCAACTCGTTCGACCTCTTTGGTGTGAGACGTTGACTTGTCTGACCTCTTTGGTGTAAGGTTGACCTTCAACTTATCTGACCACTTTGGTGTGAGATGGACCTTCAACTTTGTCCGACCTCTTTGGTGTGAGGTGGACCTTCAACTCGTCTGACCTCTTTGGTGTGAGGTGGACCTTCAACTCGTCCGACCTCTTTGGTGTGAGGTGGACCTTCAACTTGTCCGACCACTTTGGTGTGAGGCGGACCTTCAACTTTGTCCGACCTCTTTGGTGTAAGGTGGACCTTCAACTTTGTCCGACCTCTTTGGTGTAAGGTGGACCTTCAACTTTGTCCAACCTCTTTGGTGTGAGGTGGACCTTCAACGCGTCCAACCTCTTTGGTGTGAGGTGGACTTTCAACGCGTCCGACCTCTTTGGTGTGAGGTGGACTTTCAACGCGTCCGACCTCTTTGGTGTGAGGTGGACCTTCAACACGTCCGACCTCTTTGGTGTGAGGTGAACTTTCAACATGTCCGACCTCTTTTGTTTTTGATTGGGCGAGTTGATGGGATCTTCTCAGTGTAATTGTGGTATTTTCTAGACTTCTCTCCATGTTGATCTTCTTTTTTCTTGGACTCTTTATCCTTATCCCGAGAGGAGTAGGAATGTTCGGTTTTTGAGATCTCTCCTAGTCGAGAGTTTTCCTCCATGTTGATGTACTTCTTTGCCCGTTCCTGTACCTCATTCCGAGATGTTTGGGTGCTTCTTGGATATTGAGTGGCTAAAAGGTCCTTCTCATAGACCATTGATGAGACCCCTGATAGCTGCTTCTGTTGGCAGACTTTGTATGTCCAGACATGTTTTGTTGAATCTTTCCATGTAGTTGCGAAGGCTCTCTCGATCTCCTTGCTTGATCCCTAATAGGCTTGATGCGTGTTTGGCTTTGTCCTTCTGGATGGAGAATAACGGATTGCATCTGAGGCCTTTGTGAGATACATCCTGCTTCTGAAATTGCTAAGATGATAGCTTGGATCTGATGTGCCGTCGTACGGAGTCATGTTGGGAGCTTTGAAGTCCTTTGGGACCTTTAGCTTTCATGATCTCTTTGGTGAATGGGTCTTGATCTTTGTGGGGGCTATCTTCGTGACTGGATCGAGCTATCTCGGTTTTGAGATCAGCTTCGAATTTTAAGAGCTTATCTTTTAACTCTCGGCGTCGCCTAGTTTCCCTTCGGAGGTCCTTCTTGGCATCCCATTGATGCTCGTCTTCTTTTTCGAGTTGTTGGAGGCGGTTTTGTTGAGTTTGTAGTGCTTCCATGATTTCTGTGTTTGCAGGTTACTTATCTCCCCCGTTTTGGGGTGTGCTTTTGGGGGTGGCGTCCGCGTTTTTATGCGGCGTTCTATCCTCTAGATTTGAATCGTGGTCGTTGTCATGGTTGTCCGCCATGGTGGTGGGATGACTTTCAGGTTCCCCGGCAACGGCGCCAATGTTCCGAGGGTTACCTGAAACTGTAGGTCGATCTCGGACGAGATCTTCTGTGCTGGTCGGAGCCGACGTGTCCGGCAGGTGTGTAGCGGCCGGAGCTGGTGTGTCCGACTTGTTGGACCTGGTGATGGTGCTGATCCTTCATCCCCGGAGGGTGGGGGGTACCTGCAAGGGACTCCGATGCTTAAGCTAGCAAGGGTATTAAGCAGGTATTGAGTAGAATCAGAGTATGAGTTATACCTGGGTGCTCCAGTGTATTTATAATGGGGAGGAGTGACCTATCTGGAGATAAGATAGTTATCTTATCTTATCTTATCTTATCTTTGAGTGAAGTCATCTTATCTTTAGCGGAACCACCTTTATCTTTATGGGCTTTAGCTGCCTTTAGATTGGGCTGTGTTCCTTCGTTTTGGGCCTGCTTTGGGCTCCTTTGGCGATTTGGCCGAGCTCTTTGAGAAGAGGTCGGATAGTCTGACCTGAAGAGGTCGGTCGGCTTGTCGCTAAACATCCCGGGTCGGTCAGCTTGACCCAGGGTATGAACAGAACCTTTACTGGCGTTAAACGCCCAGAATGGTATCCATTCTGGCGTTTAACACCCAGAGTACCCTTTACTGGCGTTTTCTTGCCAGCAAACTCCTTTTCTCTGCTTTTCGCACTGAATCCTTCTGTAACTCTGTGAATTCCTTCAATTTTGATGAACAACCTTGAAGAATGTATGTCAATATTCTATTAAGTAAAATAAATCACCTGCTAATAGCTGGGTTGCCTCCCAGCAAGCGCTTCTTTATTGTCTTTAGCTGGACCTTTACTGTGCTTCATTCAAGCCTCAGTTTTGAGCATTCTTGCTCAAAATTGCTTTCAAGATAGTGTTTGATCCTCTGTCCACCAACAATGAACTTTTTATCAGAATCAATATCTTGAAGCTCAACATATCCATATGGTGACACTCCTATAATCACATACGGACCTCTCCATCGGGATTTAAGTTTTCCTGGGAATAGTCTGAGCCTAGAGTTGAAGAGCAGAACTTTTTGTCCTGGTTCAAAGACTTTGGATGACAACTTTTTGTCATGCCACTTCTTTGCCTTTTCTTTATAAATTTTTGCATTTTCAAAGGCACTGAGTCTGAACTCCTCTTGCTCATTTAGCTGGAGCAATCTTTTTTCACCAGCTAACTTAGCATCCATGTTTAGGAATCTGGTTGCCCAGTAAGCTTTATGTTCCAGTTCCATGGGCAGATGGCAGGCCTTCCCATACACAAGTTGGTATGGAGAGGTTCCTATAGGAGTCTTGAATGCTGTTCTGTATGCCCACAGAGCATCATCCAAGCTCTTTGCCCAATCCTTTCTACGGGCAATAATAGTCCATTCCAGGATTCTTTTTAGCTCTCTATTAGAGACTTCAGCTTGCCCATTTGTCTGTGGGTGATACGAAATTGCTACTTTGTGGCTAATCCCATATCAGACCATAGCAGAGTACAGCTATTTATTGTAGAAATGAGTGCCCCCATCACTGATTAGTACTCTGGGAACACCAAACCTGCTGAAGATGTGTTTCTGGAGGAATTTTAGCACAGTCTTGGTATCATTATTGGGTGTGGCAATTGCTTCTACCCATTTAGATACATAGTCTACTGCCACCAGAATATAAGTGTTTGAGTATGATGGTAGGAAGGAACCCATGAAGTCAATACCCCATACATCAAACAATTCAATCTCTAAGATCCCTTGTTGAGGCATGGCGTAACCATGAGGTAAGTTACCAGCTCTTTGGCAACTGTCACAGTTACGCACAAACTCTCGGGCATCCCTGTAGAGAGTAGGCCAGTAGAAGCCGCATTGGAGGACTTTAGTGGCTGTTCGCTCACTTTCGAAATGTCCCCCATACTGTAATCCATGGCAATGCCACAGGATCCTTTGTGCTTCCTCTCTAGGTACACATCTGCGGATCATTCCGTCTGCACATCTCTTAAAGAGATATGGCTCATCCCATAGGTAGTACTTGGCATCTGAAATTAACTTTTTTCTTTGCACCCTGCTGTACTCCTGTGGTATGAACCTCACAGCTTTATAATTTGCAATGTCTGCAAACCATGGAGCTTCCTGAATGGCAAAGAGTTGCTAATCTGGAAAGGTCTCAGAGATCTCAGTAGAAGGGAGGGACTCTACCTGGTTCTTTGTCTCTTTTCTGTCTCTTATTTCTATATCAAACTCTTGCAGAAGCAACACCCACCTTATGAGCCTGGGTTTTGAATCCTGCTTTGTGAGTAAGTATTTAAGAGCAGCATGGTCAGTGTACACAATCACTTTTGACCCTACTAAATAGGATCTAAACTTGTCAATGGCATAAACCACTGCAAGCAACTCTTTTTCTGTGGTTGTGTAATTTTTCTGTGCGTCATTTAGAACACGGCTAGCATAATAAATGACGTGTAGAAGCTTGTTATGCCTCTGTCCCAACACTGCACCAATGGCATGGTCACTGGCATCACACATTAGTTCGAATGGTAATGTCCAGTCTGGTGCAGAGATAACTGGTGCTGTGACCAGCTTGGCTTTCAGGGTCTCAAACGCCTGCAGATACTCTGTGTCAAACACAAATGGCATGTCAGCAGCTAGCAGGTTGCTTAGAGGTTTTGCAATTTTTGAAAAGTCCTTTATGAACCTCCTGTAGAATCCTGCATGTCCCAGAAAGCTTCTTATTGCCTTAACATTGGCATGTGGTAGTAATTTTTCAATTACTTCTACCTTTGCTTGATCCACCTCTATTCCCTTGCTTGAAATTTTGTACCCAAGGACAATTCTTTCAGTCACCATAAAGTGACATTTCTCCCAGTTTAAGACCAGGTTAGTCTCTTGGCACCTTTTCAGGACAAGTGCTAGATGATCAAGACAGGAACTGAATGAGTCTCCAAATACTGAAAAGTCATCCATGAAGACTTCCAGGAACTTCTCTATCATATCAGAGAAGATGGAGAGCATGCACCTCTGAAAGGTTGCAGGTGCATTGCATAGACCAAAAGGCATTCTTCTGTAAGCAAACACGCCAGAAGGACAGGTGAATGCTGTTTTCTCTTCATCTTGAGGGTCCACTGCAATTTTATTATAGCCTGAATAGCCATCCAAAAAGTAGTAATAATCATGACCCGCTAGTCTTTCTAGCATTTGGTCTATGAATGGTAAAGGAAAATGATCCTTTCTGGTGGCTGTATTGAGCCTTCTGTAGTCAATACACATACGCCACCCTGTAACTGTTCTTGTAGGAACCAGTTCATTCTTTCATTATGAACCCCTGTCATGCCTCCCTTCTTGAGGACAACTTGGACAGGGCTCACCCAAGGGCTATCAGAAATAGGATAAATAATCCCAGCCTCTAGTAACTTAGTGACCTCTTTCTGCACCACCTCCTTCATGGCATGATTTAGCCGCCTCTGTGGTTGAACCACTGGCTTGGCATTATCTTCCAATAGGATCTTGTGCATGCATCTTGCTGGGCTAATGCCCTTAAGATCACTTATGGACCACCCAAGAGCTGTCTTGTGTGTCCTTAGCACTTGAATTAGTGCTTCCTCTTCCTGTGAATTTAAAACAGAGCTTATGATCACTGGAAAAGTGTCACCTTCTCCCAGAAATGCATACTTCAGGGACGGTGGTAGTGGCTTGAGCTCAGGTTTAGGAGGCTTATCCTCTTCCTGAGGAATTTTCAGAGGTTCTTTTATTTCCTCTGGTTCCTCCAGGTCAGGCTGAACATCTTTAAAGATATCCTCTAGCTCTGATTCGAGACTCTTAGTCATATTGATCTCTTCCACCAAAGAGTCAATAATATCAGTACTCATGCAGTCATTTCATGTGTCTGGATGCTGCATAGCTTTGACAGCATTCAACTTGAACTCATCCTCATTGACTCTCAAGGTCACTTCCCCTTTTTGTACATCAATGAGAGTTCGTCCAGTTGCCAAGAAGGGTTTTCCTAGGATGAGAGTTGCACTCTTGTGCTCCTCCATTTCCAGCACTACAAAGTCAGTTGGAAAGGCAAATGGCCCAACCTTGACAATCATGTCC
>NC_029772.3:72785672-72789282 GCF_000817695.3 Arachis duranensis | reverse complement strand
CACCTTCTAATGTGCATGGTATCATAAAGCTTCCTGGATCTTGAAGCTTCTCTGGTAAGCTTTTCAGAATGACTGCACTGCATTCTTCAGTGAGAAACACCTTTTCAGTTTCTCTCTAATCCTTCTTATGACTTAAGATCTCTTTCATGAACTTAGCATAAGAAGGTATTTGCTCAAGTGCCTCTGCAAATGGAATCTTTATTTCAAGAGTCCTGAGATAGTCTGCAAAGCGAGCAAATTGTTTATCCTATTCCGCTTGGCGGAGTTTCTGAGGATAAGGCATTTTGGTTTTATATTCTTCAACCTTAGTTGCTGTAGGTTTATTCCCTAGAGAGGTGGGTGGAGAAGCCTTCTTAGAGGGGTTACTATCAGCACTCTCAGGTGTCTGATTCCTCATTGGCGTGTGAACGCCAGGACTGGGTGCAGGATGGGCGTTTATCGCCAGCTTTCCCCCATTTTCTGGCGTTTGAACACCAGAACTGGGCAAGGAATGGGCGTTTAACGCCAACTTCCCCCCCCTTTCTGGCGTTTGAACGCCAAGAGTGTTCCTCTCTAGGCTCTTACTATCCTCAGAGGGATTTTGGGCAGTGGTTTGGTTATCCTCTGTCAGTTGTTCCTTTCTTGGCTTTTTGCCACTTTGAGCAGGGTTATTCAATGTCTTCCCGCTCCTTAGTTGAACTGCTTGGCATTCTTCTATTATCTGTTTAGACAGCTGCTATTTTGTCTGATTCAACTGTGATTCTATATTCTTGTTAGTGATTTTAGTTTCTTGGAGCATCTCTTTAAATTCTGCTAACTGTTTTGTCATCAGGAGTAATTGCTGATTAAGCTCAACAATCTGTTCTTGAGGATTAGGATCAGTAGTTACTGACATAGCTTCTTCTTTTGTAGAGGACTCACTGCTTGAGTATAGATGTTGATTTCTAGCAACAGTATCTATGAGCTCTTGAGATTCTTCAATCATCTTCCCCATATGTATAGATCCACCAGCTAGTGGTCTAGAGACATTTGAGCTTTTTTTGTAAGCCCATAGTAGAAGATGTCTAACTGTACCCACTTTGAAAACATTTCAGAGGGGCATTTTCTTAGCATACCTCTGTACCTCTCCCAGGCATTATAAAGAGATTCATTATCCTCTTGTTTAAAGCCTTGGATGTCCAGCCTTAGCTGTGTCATCCTTTTTGGAGGGTAAAATTGATTCAGGAATTTGTCTGATAAGTGTCTCCATGTTTTTATGCTTGCTGTGGGTTGGTTATTCAACCACCTCTTAGCTTGATCTTTTACAGCAAATGGAAACAGTAATAATTTGTAGACATCCTGATCCACCTCTTTATCACGTACCGTGTCAGTAATTTGTAAGAACTGTGCCAGAAACTCAGTAGGTTCTTCCTGTGGAAGACCGAAATACTGGCAGTTTTGTTGCACCATGATAATGAGTTGAGGATTTAGCTCAAAGCTGCTTGCTTTAATGGGAGGTATATAGATGCTACTCCCATATGCAACTGTAATGGGGTTAGCATATGACCCCAGAGTCTTTCTGGACTGCTCAATTCCACTTAGGTCCATGATGGAGAAAGGAAAATGATATGGATTCACAAGTAAAGTATAAAATATTTTTTTTAATTAAAAATGACCGAAAATAATAAAATAAATGGAAAAGAAAATAAAATAAAATTTCGAAAACTAAAAGAAAATAAAATCAAAGCAAATTGAAAACTAGATTAAAAAGATTTTGGAATTAATAATGAAAAAGATATGGTTGAAAATTATTTTGAAAAAGATATGAGTGAAAAGATATGATTTTGAAAATTAATGCAAATTTTCGAAGATTTAAAGGAGAATACAAAGAAGACACCAAACTTAGAAATTTTTAGAAAATCACACACAAATTTTCGAAAACCTAAAGGAAAACACAAAGAAGACACCAAACTTAGAATTTTTAAAGATCAAGAAGGGACTAAGAACATGCAAATTCGAAAAATTAAAAGAAAACAAAAGCATGCAATCGACACCAAACTTAAAATATGAAACAAAACTCAAATAAAAGACTCTAAACCAACAAAAATAAAACAATCCTAATCTAAGCAACAAGATAAACCGTCAGTTGTCAAAACTCGAACAATCCCCAGCAACGGTGCCAAAAACTTGGTGCACGAAATTGCAATCACACTTTTGCAACTCCGCACAACTAACTAGCAAGTGCACTGGGTCGTCCAAGTAATACCTTACGTGAGTAAGGGTCGATCCCACGGAGATTGTTGGCTTGAAGCAAGCTATGGTTATCTTGTAACTCTTAGTCAGGATATCAATAATTCTCAGGTTTAACTGTGAAAGTAAAAGAGCATGAAGTGAATACTTGTTTTGCAGTAATAGAGAATAGGTTGAGGTTTTGGAGATGCTCTATCTTCTGAATCTCTGCTTTTCTACTGTCTTCTTCTTCATGTACGCAAGGCTCCTTCCATGGCAAGCTGTATGTAGGGTTTCACTGTTGTCAATGGCTACCTCCCATCCTCTCAGTGAAAATGTTCAACCCGCTCTGTCACAGCACGGCTAATCATTTATCGGTTCTCAATCAGGTTGGAATAGAATCCAGTTATTCTTTTACGTCTATCACTAACGCCCAGCCCTCAGGAGTTTAAAGCTCGTCACAGTCATTCAATCCTTGAATCCTACTCAGAATACCACAGACAAGGTTTAGACCTTCCGGATTCTCTTGAATGCCACCATTGATGAGCGGATATTTTATACGCTTTTTGGGGGTAATTTCATGTAGATTTTAGTATGTTTTAATTAGTTTTTAGTAGAATATTATTAGTTTTTAGGAAAAAATCATATTTCTGGACTTTACTATGAGTTTGTGTGTTTTTCTATGATTTCAGGTAATTTCTGGCTGAAATTGAGGGAGCTAAGCAAAAATCTGAGTTAGGCTGAAAAAGGACTGCTGATGTTGTTGGATCCTGACCTCCCTGCACTCGGAATGGATTTTTTGGAGCTACAGGAGTCCAATTGACGCGCTCTCAACGGCGTTGGAAAGTAGACATCCAGGGCTTTCCAGCAATATATAATAGTCCATACTTTGCGCGACGATAGACGATGTAACTTGGCGTTGAACGCCAAGTACATGCTGCTATCTGGAGTTAAACGCCGGAAACACGTCATGATCCGGAGTTGAACGCCCAGAACACGTTATAACTTGGAGTTCAACTCCAAGAAAAGTCTCAGCTCGTGGATAGCTTTAGTCTCAGCCCCAGCACACACCAAGTGGGCCCCAGAAGTGGATTTCTGCACCAATTATCTTAGTTTACTCATATTCTGAAAACCTAGGTTACTAGTTTACTATTTAAACAACTTTTAGAGACTTACTTTGTACCTCATGACATTTTCAGATCTGAATTTTATACACTTTGACGGCATGAGTCTCTAAACTCCATTGTTGGAGGTGAGGAGCTCTGCAGCGTCTCAATGAATTAATGCAATTGTTTCTATTTCATTCAAACGTGTGTGTGTTCCTATCTAAGATGTTCATTCGCGCTTAATTGTGAAGGAGGTGATGATCCGTGACACTCATCACCTTCCTCAATCCATGAACGTGTGCCTGACAACCACCTCC
>NC_029772.3:72784303-72785024 GCF_000817695.3 Arachis duranensis | reverse complement strand
TTGATCTTCAAGTTGTTCTTGTTTATTTTTCTTGTTTGATCTTGAGTTTTTCTTGTTTTGTGTCTTTTCTTATTTTTCTTGTGCTTTTTCAAAACATTAACTTTCAAAAATTATCCTTTTATCCATAAATATAATACATCTTTAAAATCAACACTGAAGTTACTACCCAATTGGCTGGAGCTTTAGTAGTTGTTCTTGATAATTGGGTATCCTCTTTGGAATCTTTTTCAAAAATAATTTTTCTTGATTAAATCTTGTGCCAAACTCTAAGTTTGGTGTTTTCTTGTTAATTTTTCTTTAATTTTTGAAAATTTATCTTGGTTTTCTAAAAATTTTAATTTTGGTGTTCTTTCTTTTGTTCTTGGTGTTCTTGTGAATCTTCAAGGTGTTCTTGAGTTTTTCTTGTGTTTTGATCTTAAAATTTTTAAGTTTGGTATTCCTTGGTGTTTTTCCTCCAAAATTTTCGAAAATAAGAAGCATTAGATCTAAAAATTTTAAGTCTTGTGT
The DNA here is from genome assembly GCF_000817695.3 of Arachis duranensis. Classification (NCBI taxonomy): domain Eukaryota; kingdom Viridiplantae; phylum Streptophyta; class Magnoliopsida; order Fabales; family Fabaceae; genus Arachis; species Arachis duranensis. The sequence goes on along the minus strand of NC_029772.3, from coordinate 72,784,517 downwards.
CTTTTGTGTGTTTTTCTCTTTCATCATAAAATTCAAAATTCAAAAATATATCTTTCCTAACTAATTTTAAACTACATTTTCGAAAATTTTATATAAAAAATTCAGATTTCAATTTCAAAATATTTTTAATTTCTTTTATTTATTTCGTTTTTATTTTATTTTATAAAATAAATTTTTATAAAATAAATAATATCAACATACATATCATCTCTTT
>NC_029772.3:72782437-72784205 GCF_000817695.3 Arachis duranensis | reverse complement strand
CTTCATATGGGAGCAGTATCTGTATACCCTCCATTGGAGTTAGTAGCTTTGAGCTGAATCTTCAGCTCATTATCATGGTGCAGCAAAACTGCCAGTATTCTGGTCTTCCACATGAAGAACCTACAGAGTTTCTGGCACAATTTGTATAAATTGCTGACACATTACATGATAAGGAAGTAGATCAGGATGTCTACAGATTATTACTGTTTCCATTTGCTGTAAAAGATCAAGCTAAGAGGTGGTTAAATAACCAGCCTAAGAACAGCATAAAAACATGAAAACAGCTGTCAGAAAAATTCCTGAATCACTATTTCCTTCCAAAACGGATGACACAGCTAAGGCTAAGCATCCAAGGCTTCAAACAAGGAGATAATGAATCCCATTATGATGCCTGGGAGAGATACAGAGAGATGCTAAGAAAATGCCCCTCTGAAATGTTTTCAGAGTGGGTGCAATTAGACATCTTCTACTATGGGCTTATAGAAAAAGCTCAGATTTCTCTAGACCACTCAGCTGGTGGATCTATACATATGAGAAAAACATTTGAAGAAGCTCAAGAGCTTATTGATACAGTTGCTAGAAATCAGCATCTGTACCTAAGCAGTGAACCTTCCATAAAAGAAGAAGCTAAAACAGTAACTGCTGAACTCAGTCCTGTGGATCAGGCTAATGAATTCAATCAGCAATTAGACTTTCTAACCCAGCAGCTAGCCGAATTCAAGGAAATACTACAGGAAACAAGAATGGCTAACAGGAATATGGAAGTACAGTTAAAGCAAACAGAAAGGCAACTGTCAAAACAAATAGCAGAAGAAAGCCAAGCAGTTTAATTAAGAAGTGGAAAAACATTAAATACCTCACTTCAAAGCAGCAGGAAGCCAAGAATTGAACAAATGGATACTCAAAATCCCTCTGAGGACAATCAGAGCCCAGAGAGGAATAAGGCTGGTGCCGAACGCCCAGACCATGCTCATTTCTAGCGTTCAACGCCAGAAACAAGCATGAATCCAGCGTTGAATGCCCAAGGGAGGCATAGTTCTGGCGTTCAGACGCTAGTAACAAATAAGGAAGTGGCGTCTAACGCCGCTCCAGCTTCCACCCCTGACATTCAAACGCCAGTAGGGGATCAGTCACATACAAGTGCTGATAACAACCCTTCTAAAAAGGCTTCCCAACCCACTTCAACAGGTAATAAACCTGCAACAACTAAGGTTGAGGAATACAAAGCCAAAATGCCTTATCCTCAAAAACTCCACCAAGCGGAACAGGATAAGCAATTTGCCCGCTTTGCAGACTATCTCAGAACTCTTGAAATAAAGATTCCGTTTGCAGAAGCACTTGAGCAAATACCCTCTTATGCTAAGTTCATGAAAGAGATCTTAAGTCATAAGAAGGATTGGAGGGAGACTGAAAAAGTTTACCTCACTGAAGAATGCAGTGCAGTCATTCTGAAAAGCTTACTTGAGAAGCTTAAAGATCCCGGGAGCTTTATGATACCATGCATATTAGAGGGTACTTGTGCCAAGCAAGCTTTATGTGATCTTGGGGCAAGTATCAACCTAATACTTACATCTACTATCAGAAAGCTTGGTTTGACTGAAGAAATCAAACCAACTGGGATATGTCTTCAACTTGCTGATGGCTCCATTAAATACCCATCAGGCGTGATTGAAGACATGATTGTCAAGGTTGGGCCATTTGCCTTTCCTACTGACTTTGTGGTGCTGGAAATGGAGGAGCACAAGAGTGCAACTCTCATTCTAGGAAT
>NC_029772.3:72779502-72780934 GCF_000817695.3 Arachis duranensis | reverse complement strand
AAGGTAGAGGTAATTGAAAAATTACCACCACCTGTTAATGTTAAGGCAATCAGAAGCTTTCTGGGACATGCAGGGTTCTATAGGAGGTTTATAAAGGATTTTTCAAAAATCGCCAAACCTCTGAGCAACCTGCTAGCTGCTGACACGCCATTTATCTTTGATAAAGAGTTTCTGCAAGCATTTGAGACTCTGAAAGCTAAATTGGTCATAGCACCAATCATCTCTGCACCAGACTGGACATTTCCATTCGAATTGATGTGTGATGCCAGTGACCATGCCATTGGTGCAGTGTTGGGACAAAGGCATAACAAGCTTCTGCACGTTATTTACTATGCCAGCCGTGTTCTAAATGATGCACAGAAGAATTACACAACCACAGAAAAAGAGCTACTTGCAGTGGTTTACGCCATTGACAAATTCAGATCCTATTTAGTAGGATCAAAAGTGATTGTGTACACTGATCATGCTGCTCTTAAATATCTACTCACAAAGCAGGATTCAAAACCAAGATGGGTGTTGCTTCTGCAAGAGTTTGATATAGAAATAAGAGACAGAAAAGGGACAGAAAACCAAGTAGCAGATCACCTGTCCCAAATAGAACCAGTAGAAGGGGCGTCCCTCCCTCTCACTGAGATCTCTAAAACCTTTTCGGATGAGCAACTCTTTGCCATCCAGGAAGTGCCATGGTTTGCAGATATTGCAAACTACAAGGTAGTGAGATTCATACCCAAAGAGTACAGTAGGCTGCAATCAAAGAAATTGATCACAGATGCAAAGTACTATCTTTGGGATGAACCATATCTCTTCAAGAGACGTGCAGATGGAGTAATCCGTAGATGTGTGCCTAAGGAAGAAGCGCAGAAGATTCTATGGCACTGCCATGGATCACAGTATGGAGGACATTTTGGAAGTGAGCGAACAGCCACAAGAGTCCTCCAATGTGGCTTCTACTGGCCTACTCTCTATAAAGATTCCCAAGCGTTTGTACTTAATTGTGACAATTGCCAAAGATCTGGCAATCTGCCTCACAGTTATGCCATACCTCAACAAGGGATCTTGGAGATTGAGTTATTTGATGTATGGGGTATTGACTTTATGGGACCTTTCCCACCATCATACTCAAACACTTATATTCTGGTGGCAGTGGATTATGTATCCAAATGGGTGGAGGCTATTGCAACACCCACTAATGACACTAAAACAGTGTTCAAATTCCTCCAGAAACACATCTTCAGCAGATTTGGTACCCCTAGAGTATTAATCAGTGATGGGGGCAGTCATTTCTGCAATAAACAGCTTTACTCTGCTTTGGTTTGTTATGGAGTCAGCCACAGGGTAGCCACTCTATACCATCCTCAGACCAATGGACAAGCTGAAGTCTCAAATAGAGAACTCAAAAGAATCCTGGAACGGACTGTAATTAACCGTAGAA
>NC_029772.3:72770389-72778242 GCF_000817695.3 Arachis duranensis | reverse complement strand
GAAAGTGGGAAGGAACATGGTTCAGGAGTTCTATGCTAATCTATGGCAGACAGACAGGCAAAGAATAATTGGAGCTGCCCTCTATGACCATCGGACCTTAGTCAGAGGAAAGATTGTTCATACCCATCCTGACAAAATCAGGGAGATCTTTAAGCTCTCTCAACTGAAAGATGACCCAGACTCCTTTAATAGGAGAATGATGAGGGTAAATAAAGGTCTGGACAAGATTCTAGAGGATATATGCATCCCCGAAGCCAGGTGGACCACCAGCACGACTGGCATCCCAAATCAACTCAAAAGAGAAGATCTCAAACCAGTAGCCAGAGGCTGGCTGGATTTTATTGGGCGTTCCATATTGCCCACTAGCAACCGTTCTGAAGTTACCATTAAAAGAGCAGTGATGATTCACTACATCATGTTGGGAAAAGAAGTAGAAGTCCATCAACTGATCTCGTGTGAACTATACAAAATAGCAAACAGGAATTCCAAGGATGCCAGATTGGCCTATCCAAGCCTAATTTTTATGCTCTGCAGAGATGCTGGAGTGAAGATGGGAATAACAGAGTATATCTCAGTTGAAAGGCCAATCACTAGAATATCAATAGACAGACAACAGCTGCAGGATGATCCAATCAAGAGGAGAGCACAGGAAGTCCTCCCAGAACTCCCTCAATTCGAATATTGGGAACATATTGAAGCATCTATTTCCAAATTGCAAGAAGCTATGAACCAAATAAAGGAAGAACAGAACAATCAAAGTAGCATGCTTTGCAAACTGCTTAAGGAACAGGAAGAGCAAGGGCGTGATCTAAGGGAGCTGAAGCGCCAGAATTTAATCCTTGAAGAGCACCCCACAGACTAGAGGAACATCTACTTCTCAAAACACAGGTTGTTGAGTTCTAATTTTAGCTTTAACTCTGTGATAGTGTTATTATAGAAATTTACCTTAGGAGATATATATAGTAGTAGTAGTAGTAATTAGTATATCTATTCTGGTTTTATTTCCAATTAAGTTATAATTTATTGCTCTCATCATCATCAGGCATGAATAAAATAGTAGATAATTAGAATAAAGAAGTAATTTATTTTTTCGAGTTCTTAATAATAAAAATTATAATTAACTATATGTGGTGGCAACACTTTTTGTTCTCTGAATGAATACTTGAACAGTGTATAATTTTTATCTTGAATTTTATGAATATTGGCTCCTAAAAGAATGAGGAACACGAAAAATATTATTGATGATCTGAAAAATCATGAAATTGATTCTTGAAGCAAGAAAAAGTAGTGAAAAAAAATAAATAAATAATAATCTTTACAAGAAATCATTGGATCAAGAAAAGTAATAAAAGCCAATAGCCCTTAAAACCAAAAGGCAAGGGTGAAAAGGATCCAAGACTTTGAGCATCAGTGAATAGAAGGACCCAAAGGAATAAAATCCTGGCCTAAGCGGCTAAATCAAGCTATCCCTAACCATGTGCTTGTGTCATGAAGGTCCAAGTGAAAAGCTTGAGACTGAGTGGTTAAAGTCGTGATCCAAAGCAAAAAGAGTGTGCTTAAGAGCTCTGGACACCTCAAAGCAAAAGAGTGTGCTTAAGAACTCTGGGCACCTCTAGCTGGAGACTCTAGCAAAGCTGAGTCACAATCTGAAAAGGTTCACCCAGTCATGTGTCTGTGGCATTTATGTATCCGGTGGTAGTACTGGAAAACAAAGTGCTTAGGGCCACGGCCAAGACTCATAAAGTAACTGTGTTCAAGAATCAACATACTACACTAGGAGAATCAATAATACTATCTGAATTCTGAGTTCCTATGGATGCCAATCATTCTGAATTTCAAAGGATAAAAGGAGATGCCAAAACTGTTCAGAAACAAAAAGCTACAAGCCCCGCTCATCTGCTTTCTTTTTCTTCTATTTTTTTTCGTTTTTTTTGAATCACTGCTTTTTCTTTCTTCAAGAATCAATTTGATGATTTTTCAGATCCTCAACAACAGTTCTCTTTTCCTTCATTCTTTCAAGAGCCAACAAGTTTAACATTCTTAAGTCAACAAATTCAAAAGACATATTGATGAGCGGATATTTTATACGCTTTTTGGGGGTAATTTCATGTAGATTTTAGTATGTTTTAATTAGTTTTTAATAGAATATTATTAGTTTTTAGGCAAAAATCATATTTCTGGAATTTACTATGAGTTTGTGTGTTTTTCTGTGATTTCAGGTAATTTCTGGCTGAAATTGAGGGAGCTGAGCAAAAATCTGAGTTAGGCTGAAAAAGGACTACTGATGCTGTTGGATCCTGACCTCCCTGCACTCGGAATGGATTTTTTGGAGTTACAGGAGTCCAATTGGTGCGCTCTCAACGGCGTTGGAAAGTAGACATCCAGGGCTTTCCAGCAATATATAATAGTCCATACTTTGCGCGAAGATAGACGACGTAACTTGGCATTGAACGCCAAGTACATGCTACTGTCTGGAGTTAAACGCCAGAAACACGTCATGATCTGGAGTTGAACGCCCAGAACACGTTATAACTTGGAGTTCAACTCCAAGAAAAGCCTCAGCTCGTGGAAAGCTTTAGTCTCAGCCCCAGCACACACCAAGTGGGCCCCAGAAGTGGATTTCTGCACCAATTATCTTAGTTTACTCATATTCTGTAAACCTAGGTTACTAGTTTACTATTTAAACAACTTTTAGAGACTTACCTTGTACCTCATGACATTTTCAGATCTGAATTTTATACACTTTGATGGCATGAATCTCTAAACTCCATTGTTGGGGGTGAGGAGCTCTGCAGCGTCTCATTGAATTAATGCAATTGTTTCTATTTCATTCAAACGTGTGTGTGTTCCTATCTAAGATGTTCATTCGCGCTTAATTGTGAAGGAGGTGATGATCCGTGACACTCATCACCTTCCTCAATCTATGAACGTGTGCCTGACAAACACCTCTGTTCTACATCAGATTGAATGAGCATCTCTTAGCTTCTTTAATCAGAATCTTCGTGGTATAAGCTAGAACTGATGGCGGCCATTCTTGAGGATCCGGAATGTCTAAACCTTGTCTATGGTATTCCGAGTAGGATTCAAGGATTGAATGGCTGTGACGAGCTTCAAACTCGCAATTGCTGGGCGTGATGACAAACGCAAAAGGATCAATAGATCCTATTCCAACATGATCGAGAACCAACAGCTGATTAGCCGTGCTGTGACAGAGCACCTGGACCGTTTTCACTGAGATGATGGGAAGTAGCCACTGACAATGGTGACACCCTACATACAGCTTGCCATGGATGGCACTTTACAAACAATTGAGTTGAATATTACATTGCAGGAATTCAGAGGACAAAGCATCTCCAAAACTCCAACAGATTTTCCATTAATAAAGTAACAATTTCTTATTCCCAATACTTTGACTTCTTACAATTAAATCCAATTAATCTTATTGACATCCTGACTAAGATTAATAAAATAAACATAGTCTGCTTCAAACCAATAATCTCCGTGGGATTGATCCTTACTCACGTAAGGTATTACTTGGACGACCTAGTGCACTTGCTGGTTAGTTGTGCGGATTGCAAAAAGTGTTATTGCAATTTCGTGCACCAACCATCAATTCTAGCTTATACCACGAAGATTCTGATTAAGGAATCCAAGAGATATTCACTCAATCTAAAGTAGAACAGAGGTGGTTATCAGGCACATGTTCATAGGTGAGAATGATGATGAGTGTCACGGATCATCACATTCATCAAGTTGAGGAACAAGTGATATCTTAGAATAGAAGCAAGCGTGATTGAATGAAAAACAGTAGTAATTGCATTAATCCATCAAGACACAGTAGAGATCCTCACCCCCAACCATGGGTTTAGAGACTCATGCCGTAGAAGATACAATAAGAAACATGTAATGTGTCATGAGGTAAAGATACAATGTCAAAATATCCTATTTATAGTGAACTAGTAACCTAGTATATACAGAAATGAGTAAATGACGTAAAAATCCACTTCTGGGGTCCACTTGGTGTGTTCTTGGGCTGAGCATTGAAGCTTTCATGTGTAGAGACTTTTTCTGGAGTTAAACGCCAGCTTTTATGCCAGTTTGGGCGTTTAACTCCAATTTTTGTGCCAGTTCCGGCGTTAAATGCCGGGAATTCTGAAGCTGATTTGCAAAGCCGGTTTGGGCCATCAAATCTCGGGCAAAGTATGGACTATTATATATTGCTGGAAAGCCCAGGATGTCTACTTTCCAACGCAATAGAGAGCGCACTAATTGGGCTTCTGTAGCTCCAGAAAATCCACTTCGAGTGCAGGGAGGTCAGAATCCAACAGCATCTGCAGTCCTTTTTCAGCATCTGAATCAGATTTTTGCTCAGGTCCCTCAATTTCAGCCAGAAATTATCTAAAATCACAGAAAAACACACAAACTCATAGTAAAGCCCAGAAAAGTGAATTTTAAATAAAAACTAATAAGAACATACTAAAAACTAACTAAAATGTACTAAAAACATACTAAAAACAGTGCCAAAAAGCGTATAAATTATCCGCTCATCAGCTGCATTGATTGTTGGCGATGTTGAACAACTAAGCAAAGATAGAGATATTATTATAGAGAGTTAAACTAGAAAGTTTCAACGGATTGATGTTTTTCACCCATCTTATTTAGCCTTGTAATATCCATTGTTGTTTCTGTATGGGGATGATGGATTTCGTTTGGGTATTGTAACATCAGATTCTATCTCTGCTAGGCCTAAAAAAAACAAAACAATCACTTTGTGACAATTCTTTGCTTTTTTACTATAGAAAAGGATGGGTAAATCTTCGTTAATTCTAAAATCAAAGAGATTATTCCAACAGTTTCTAGTAGATGCCTACACAATGGTGGAATCAGAGAGGTTAAAATTCTTTAGGTGTAAACAACCACAGTTGAGGATTGATAAATACAAATGTCTATATGAAAGTCTTATAAACGGGGATGTATATACTGCAAGGCTTGGCAAAAGAATCATTCTTCCTAGTACTTTTACCGGTGGACCTAGGTACATGATGAATAATTGTAAAGATGAATTTGCAATTTGCAGATATGCAGGATATCCTAGCTATTTTATCACCATGACCTGTAAACCTAAATGGGATGAGATAAGAAGAGGAGTGACTGACGTTAGAATTTTTGCCAGTAAAGAATGTCATAAAAACAGTCGCGTTGTAGATATAGTCTCTAAACCGACAAAAATCCCTTCGTACAAACGTTTTGGGTGTCACAAGTAACAAACCCCTTTAAAAATTGTTAACCGAGTATTCAAACCTCGGGTCATCTTCTCAAGGAACTGCAAAGAAGTATATTCTTATTATTGGCTATAAAGGTTGTGAATTCAGGGTTTAGAAGGTGAAAAGCAAGTGATTTAAATGACAAGTAAAGTAAATGGCAATTAAAAATAAATAAATAACTGTAAAACAACTTTTGGCAAGATAAGGGAATTTAGAGGTCTAACTTAGTCATCTCTCTCAACTATAATAAAAGTTGAATCTAAACCCCACTTGGTCAACCTTTACCAGGGCAAAGGAAAGTCAAGAAAGGTTGGGATTATTTAGGTTCAGCTCAATTAGCAAGATAACGATTATTAATTACGTTGAGTTTAATAACTTTGAGTTACTAAATTCTTAATCAGAACCAAAAGGGAAAAAAAGTAAAATTGCTGGAATAATAAAAATATCCTTAGATGGGAAGCAATGGCAATTTAATTCAAAGAGAATAATTATAAACTGAAAATACCTCAATTATCATTAAATAAAAATGTCATCAACAGCCAATTGGGCAACATCAATCAAACATAATAAAGGCTTCAGAGTAATCAAAATATAAAAGAGAAATTAAATAGTAAAAAGGAATATTAAACCTGGGATCGAGAGTCACTCTAGAAAGCTAAGAGAAGTCCTAAATCCTAATTTCTAAAAACACTACCTAAATCCTAAGAGAGAGAGAGAGAGAGGAGAGAACCTCTCTCTCCAAAACTACATCTAAAACATGAAAAGTAAATTATGAGAGGCATCATTATGAATGGATGCATTCCCCCACTTTATAGCCTCTAATCTGTGTTCTCTGGGCCGAAAACTGGGTCAGAAATAGCCCAGAAATCACTTCCAGTGCTTTTTGGTCCGTACAGGTCGCAGAAAAGTGACGCGGCCGCGTCGTCCACGCGACCGTGCGGATTGGGTGTTGGCCAGGTCACGCGTCCGCGTGACCCACGCGTTCGCGTCACCTGGCGTCGAGGCAACTATGGCAAATTATATATCAAATCGAAGCCCCGGACGTTAGCTTTCCAACTCAACTAGAACCGCATCGTTTGAACATCTGTAGCTAAAGTTATAGCCGTTTGAGTGCGAAGAGGTCAGGCTGGACAGCTTAGCAGTTTTTCCAACTTCTTGCATTCCTTCCACTTTTGCATGCTTCCCTTCCATCCTCCAAGCCATTCTTGCCCTGTAATCTCTGAAATCACTTAACACACATATCAAGGCATCTAATGGTGATAAGAGAGGATTAATAATAAGCAAATATAAGTCCAAAGAAGCATGTTTTCAATCAAAGCACATAATCAGGAAGGAAATATAAAACCATGCAAATAGTATGAATAAGTGGGCAAAGAGTAGATAAAAACCACTCAATTGAGCACAAGATAAACCATAAAATAGTGGTTTATCAACCTCCCCACACTTAAACATTAGCATGGCCTCATGCTAAGCTCAAAAGAAGCTATAAAGATGAAGAGGAAAGGTGAAATGTTATGAAATGCAATCTATGTATATGAATGCAGCTACATGAAAAATGTTTCTACCTACTTGGTTTAAAAGTAAATAAATTCTCCAAGAATAAATATAAACCAAATTCCACTAATTCAAATTACACAATAAAAGATAAGTAAACTTGTAAGAAGATAGCTCATGAAAGCGGGGAACATAGAATCAAGCATTGAACCCTCACAGGAAATGTATATGCACTTCTAATCTCTCAAGTGTCTAGGGTCAATCACTCTACTCTTCCCTAGTCATGCTTTCTAACACTTTGTTCTTCATCTAACCAATCAACAATATTTAATGCATCAATGCAAACATCATGAGGTCTTTTCAAGGTTGTAATGTGGCTAAGGTAAGGGTAAGGGTATATATATGGCTAAGTGAGCTTTATAAAGTGAATCCTTGATTAGTCTAAGATCTCACCTAGCATACATACACTCTATATAACTTTAAAATCATACCTAGCTACCCATAATTTTTCCCACTTTTGTATTACATGCTCATGTTTCACTTTTTATGTTTATCCCATGTGCATTGTTTTCATTGGGGAATTTCTTTTTGTATCCCCTTTTATTCAGATGCTGAATTTTTTTTTTATGCACATGGTAATTGAATCACTTTGATTTTCTTATGAGCATGCTTTCCAAATTTATTTTTATTTCTTTTTTAATCTTCCTAACCCTTTGTTTCTATCACTCATATTCCCACAAGGTTTCCCACATTTAACTCTATTCATGATTTTCTATCTTAAGCTAACCAAGGATTCAACTTGGGATTTTTATTTTGTTTTTCTGCTTAAGGCTAGTATTGTGGTTTATAGAACAAGAGGGGATTAAAAGCTCAAAGGGGCTAACAAGGGTGATGTAAAAGGTAGGCTAATTTTGGGATAAGTGAGCTAGAATTAACAATGGCCTCAATCATATGCAAGCATTTAAATACACTAAATATTGGATATATAGAATGAAACAAAGCTAAGATTGCAATCATAGAGAAGTAAACACACAAGAATAAAATGTTTATGGTTAAATAATGTAACCATGTAAATAAGCTCAAATCTCACAGGTT
>NC_029772.3:72763591-72764286 GCF_000817695.3 Arachis duranensis | reverse complement strand
TTTTTGTACATCAATGAGAGTTCGTCCAGTTGCTAGGAAAGGTCTTCCTAGAATGAGAGTTGTACTCTTGTGCTCCTCCATTTCCAGCACTACAAATTCAGTTGGAAAGGCGAATGGCCCAACCTTGACAATCATGTCCTCTATTATGCCTGATGGATATTTAATGGAGCCATCAGCAAGTTGGAGGCATATCCGGGTTGGTTTGACTTCTTCAGTCAACCCAAGCTTTCTGATAGTGGATGTAGGTATTAGATTGATACTTGCTCCAAGATCACATAAGGCTGTCCTGGTGCAGGCACCTTCTAATGTGCATGGTATCATAAAGCTTCCTGGATCCTGGAGCTTTTCTGGTAAGCTTTTCAGAATGACTGCACTGCATTCTTCAGTGAGAAACACTTTTTCAGTTTCTCTCCAATCCTTCTTATGACTTAAGATTTCTTTCATGAACTTAGCATAAGAAGGTATTTGCTCAAGTGCCTCTGCAAACGGAATCTTTATTTCAAGAGTCCTTAGATAGTCTGCAAAGCGGGCAAATTGCTTATCCTGTTCCGCTTGGCGGAGTTTCTGAGGATAAGGCATCTTGGCTTTATTCTTCAACCTTAGATTCTGCAGGTTTATTCCTTACAGAAGTGGTTGAAGAAGCCTTTTTAGAGGGATTACTGTCAGCACTCTCAGGTGTTTGATCCTCCCTTGGC
>NC_029772.3:72761598-72762107 GCF_000817695.3 Arachis duranensis | reverse complement strand
ATTAGAAGAAAAACAAAAGCATGCAATTGACACCAAACTTAAAATATGAAACTAGACTCAACTAAAAGACTCTAAACCGACCAAAACAAAACAGTCCTAATCTAAGCAACAAGATAAGCCGTCAGTTGTCCAAACTCGAACAATCCCCGGCAACGGCGCCAAAAACTTGGTGCACGAAATTGCAATCACACTTTGCAATCCCGCACTACTAACCAGCAAGTGCACTGGGTCGTCCAAGTAATACCTTACGTGAGTAAGGGTCGATCCCACGGAGATTGTCGGCTTGAAGCAAACTATGATTATCTTGTAAATCTTAGTCAGGATATCAATAATTATCAAGGTTGATTGTGAAAAGTAAAAGAACATAAAATAAGTACTTGTTCTGCAGTAATGGGGAACAGGTTGAGGTTTTGGAGATGCTCCATCTCCTGAATCTCTGCTTTCCTACTGTCTTCTTCTTCAAGCACGCAAGGCTCCATCCATGGCAAGCTGTATGCAAGGGTTTCACC
>NC_029772.3:72761252-72761498 GCF_000817695.3 Arachis duranensis | reverse complement strand
ACTGTGCCAGAAACTCAGTAGGCTCTTCCTGAGGAAGACCGGAATACTGGCAATTTTGCTGCACTATGATAATGAGTTGAGGCTTTAGCTCAAAGCTGCTTGCTTTGATGGGAGGTGTACAGATACTACTCCCATATGCAGCTGTAATGGGGTTAGCATATGACCCCAGAGTCCTTCTGGATTGATCAATCCCACTTAGGTCCATAATGGATAAAGGGAAATGATATGGATTGCAAATAGATAAAA
>NC_029772.3:72756336-72759496 GCF_000817695.3 Arachis duranensis | reverse complement strand
TTTTGTGCCAGTTTGGGCGTTTAACTCCAACTTCTGTGCCAGTTCCGGCGTTAAACGCCGAGCAGTCTTGAGCTGATTTTGAACGCCGGTTTGGGCCATCAAATCTCGGGCAAAGTATGGACTATTATACATTGCTGGAAAGCCCAGGATGTCTAATTTCCAACGCCGTTGAGAGCGCGCCAATTGGGCTTTTGTAGCTCCAGAAAATCCACTTCGAGTGCAGGGAGGTCAGAATCCAACAGCATCTGCAGTCCTTTTCAGTCTCTGAATCAGATTTTTGCTCAGGACCCTCAATTTCAGCCAGAAAATACCTGAAATCACAGAAAAACACACAAACTCATAGTAAAGTCCAGAAAAGTGAATTTTAAATAAAAACTAATAAAAATATACTAAAAACTAACTAAAATATACTAAAAACATACTAAAAACAATGCCAAAAAGCGTATAAATTATCCGCTCATCAGTGTGTTCTTTGGCTCAAAAACTGTGTTCCAATTACAACTTCAAACAAATTTTTAACATAAAAATTTTCAATTTAAATTAGTGAAATTTTTCAAAAATAGGATTTTAAAAGAAATTTATTATTTTAACCAAGTAGTAACTAAATGCACAAAATCATCAAATAAATATGCAATCAAATATGCAGATGCAACAATGAACAAATAAAGAAAATAAGATTATTGGTGTTGAAAAGAAAGTACTAACCCACGGAGATCGGTATCGACCTCCCCACACTTAAAGATTGCACTGTCCTTGGTGCATGCTGAGATGTGCAGGTGGACGGGTTGTTCCAACTGAAGCTTTTCTTCAAGATTTTGCAGATGGACTTGTCTGTCTCCCCATGTAAACGTCTTCTGATTCCCTTTCGGGTGGCCATCCTGAAAGAAAAAGGGAAGAAAAAGTAACCCAGTAATAAAGATAAGAAAATAAATGAACTATGGGTGGGTTAATGCCAAATGATAATGGTCTCATTTACATGGAAGCTTTAACATGTACGTGAGAAAATGATAGAAGCCGTGGCATACCAGTGGTATAAAATTTGTAACATAGGGGAGGAGAGTGTAAGACAATATAAATTCATGTCAATGCAAAATTAATACAAATAACATAAAAGATTAACATTGACTTAAATAGTATTTCCCAACAGTGTAAAACAAGTTACCAAAATAAATTCAAGAAAAGTTGTAACAGTTGAATAAGAAGGGATATTTAACACCAATGGAAAAATAAAAAATTCAGAAAAGAAAATAAAAATATGCACAAATTTAAAATGCAATGAATGAGATATGCAAATAAATTAAAATAAAATAAAAAAAAGAAGAATGAGAATAGGGAAAGAAGGGAAGAGGAAGTAAATAAGAAAGGAGAAGAAAAATTAGGATTTGGAGGAGAGAAAGATAAGATATGTGGCAATTTTAGGGTGAGCTGTGCGGCGCATGCGACGCGGCCGCGGAAGGCACGCGTTCGCGTGGATGCGCATCAGGAAGGGGGACGCGATCACGTCGGTCACGCGGTCGCGTGACCTGTATTGTGCTGCTGGCGCGAGTGCAGCCTCGCTCCAGCACAACTCTCTGTTCAATATAATTCAATTGCCAAATTAAGGTGACGTGATCGCGTGGGTAATGCGATCGCGTGAGTGTGCATCAGAAGTTAATTGACGCGGCTGCGTCGGCGACGCGGTCGCGTGACCAGGATTGTGCTTCCAGCACCAATCCAGCACCACTCTCGCACAATATAGCATTGTACACCCTTTTACGTCGAAAATGCAGGGCACGCGGCATTAGCACGCCTCCAGCCACGCTCCTGCGTGACTCTCTGTTCACTTTTAATTTTCCTTTCTCTCCAAGTGACGCGGACGCGTCGCTGATGCGATCGCGTCGCGTAGCGAAAAAAAAATTTTTTTATATATGCATGAACAATGCATAATGCAGTGATTAATATGAGTGCTATGCATGATTCCAGGTTTACTAAAGTAAAATGAAAAGGAAATAAAAATAAAAACAAATAATGATGAAATAAACTGAAAAAGAAACGACCATACCATGGTAGGTTGTCTCCCACCTAGCACTTTTAGTTAGAGTCCTTAAGTTGGACATTCGAGGAGCTTCCGGTTAGGGTGGCTTATGTTTAAATTCGTCCAAAAATCTCCACCAGTGCTTGGAATGCCAATAGCCTCCAGGGTCCCAAACTAGGCATGTGAAGCTTCTGAACAGCTTCAAACAGATTTTTAGGTTCCCGGGGTGATAAATGTCAGAATAAACTCCAGGATTCCAAGCCTTGCTTTTAAATCCACCTCCGTTTTGATTTGTAAGTTTCCATTCGGGCGGGTTAAAAAGTAGAATCTCACTGTGGTGACCAAACGTTCTCCGTGATCCATGCAATTGAGCATGATACCAATCCGTGTACTTTGAGGTGAAGCGTGGAATTACCAATCCGTGTACTTCGAGGTGAAGCGTGGAACTTTATTGAACCTTGTGCACCAGCTCTGAGTACGAGCCATTTCCCTTTTACTCTTAAAGCCGCAGAGAGCTCTAAGCTGGCCATCTGTTTCAAGTAAACCATATTTAAGTGAATAAGTAAAATTGTAAGTTAAGGATTGTACCCACTTGAAGCTTGTATTAGGTGGTAGTGGCCTTGGGATAGGTGTTTCTGGTGGTTCTGTAAGTTTTACTCCCTTATGCTCTTCTGTGAATTCCTCCACATCCTTGCAAGAGTCCTTAATTGTATCTGTGTCCGAGTCAAATTCTTCTGTGTCTTCCTCATCACTCAGTCATAGATTGGAGGTTGAGAGAAATCTACCTCTGCATCATTTTCGTATTCACTTGGGGAAGATTCTTCGATTTCAAGGAATTCACTTGCAGATGCAAGTTCATCACTGAGAGAAGAGGACTCGTGATCATCATCATCAAGGGAATTTGCTTCTTGGATTATTCCGTCTGATTCCTCATAAACGACTTGCCTTGGAGATTGTACAGTATCTTCCTTAGCATCAACTGTAGCATCCTGGACGGATTTTTCCTCAATTCTGGATACCCAAGGAAGTTCAGCATCGCCTAGATCTTCAACCAACTCTTCTTCTTGAACAAAGACAGCCTCTTCTAATTGTTCTAGTACAAATTCATTCTCTGCCTTGTCCACTGGAGTCTCTAGTATTTCTTTC
>NC_029772.3:72734393-72755933 GCF_000817695.3 Arachis duranensis | reverse complement strand
GGGGTGAGAGTTCATAGTAGCAAATAAAGAAAAAAGGAAGAACGAAAATAAATAAACAAGCAAAAGAAAAATATTTACAATAACCAATAATAAGGCACACGTTAGCAGTTCTCCGGCAATGGCGCCATTTTGACGTTAGGATTTTGCTAGTAAAGAATGTCATAAAAACAGTCGCGTTGTAGAAATAGTCTCTAAACCGACAAAAATCCCTTCGTACAAACGTTTTGGGTGTCACAAGTAACAAACCCCTTTACAAAATTGTTAACCGAGTATTCAAACCTTGGGTCGTCTTCTCAAGGAGCTGCAAAGAAGTATGTTCTTATTATTGGCTATAAAGGTTGTGAATTCGGGGTTTAGAAGGTGAGAAGCAAGTGATTTAAATGACAAGTAAAGTAAATGGCAATTAAAAATAAATAAATAAGGGTAAAACAACTTTTGGCAAGATAAGGGAATTTAGAGGTCTAACTTAGTCATCTCTCTCAACTATAATAAAAGTTGAATCTAAACCCCACTTGGTCAACCTTTACCAAGGCAAAGGAAAGTCAAGAGACTAATTAAATTGACCTTTGAATCCTAATTATTTCCTAAGAAAAGGTTGGGATTATTTAGGTTCAGCTCAATTAGCAAGATAACGATTATTAATTACGTTGAGTTTAATAACTGTTGAGTTACTAAATTCTTAATCTGAACCAAAAGGGAAAAAAAGTAAAATTGCTGGAATAATAAAAATATCCTTAAATGGGAAGCAATGGCAATTTAATTCAAAGAGAATAATTATAAACTGAAAATACCTCAATTATCATTAAATAAAAATGTCATCAACAGCCAATTGGGCAACATCAATCAAACATAATAAAGGCTTCAGAGTAATCAAAATATAAAAGAGAAATTAAATAGTAAAAAGGAATATTAAACCTAGGATTGAGAGTCACTCTAGAAAGCTAAGAGAAGTCCTAAATCCTAATTTCTAAAAACACTACCTAAATCCTAAGAGAGAGAGAGAGGAGAGGCTCCTCTCTCTCCAAAACTACATCTAAAACATGAAAAGTAAATTATGAGAGGCATCATTAGGAATGGATGCATTCCCCCACTTTATAGCCTCTAATCTGTGTTCTCTGGGCCGAAAACTGGGTCAGAAATAGCCCAAAAATCACTTCCAGCGCTTTCTGGTCCGTACAGGTCGCAGAAAAGTGACGCGGCTGCGTCGTCCACGCGACCGTGCGGATTGGGTGTTGGCTAGGTCACGCGTCCGCGTGACCCACGCGTTCGTGTCGCCTGGCGTCAAGGTAACTATGGCAAATTATATATCAAATCTAAGCCCCGGACGTTAGCTTTCTAACGCAACTGGAACCGCATCGTTTGGACCTCTGTAGCTAAAGTTATAGCCATTTGAGTGCGAAGAGGTCAGGCTGGACAGCTTAGCAGTTTTTCCAACTTCTTGCATTCCTTCCACTTTTGCATGCTTCCTTTCCATCCTCCAAGCCATTCTTGCCCTGTAATCTCTAAAATCACTTAACACACATATCAAGGCATCTAATGGTGATAAGAGAGAATTAATAATAAGCAAATATAAGTCCAAAGAAGCATGTTTTCAATCAAAGCACATAATCAGGAAGGAAATATAAAACCATGCAAATAGTATGAATAAGTGGGTAAAGAGTAGATAAAAACCACTCAATTGAGCACAAGATAAACCATAAAATAGTGGTTTATCAGTGACTCTCATTGGATTGAAGGTAGAAGACCGTCCTGATATATTGTGTCGAATTTTCAAGATCAAGCTTGATAGTTTGATTGATGACCTAAAAGGGGGAAAAATCTTTGGCAAAATTTTGGGATGTAAGTCTGTATTTATGCAACCCCTTATTAAGATCTTATGTTGTAATGTTTTGCTCATTTGTCTTTTTTAATTTTCAGATGTTTGCACTATAGAGTTTCAAAAGAGAGGACTTCCGCATGCACATTGATGACAAGTCATCTTAGCCTAGTTTTAGTAGCCTTTTTCCTTTGTTTTTAATAGGTTTTATGCACTTTCTTGAGATACAAGTAAGCCATTTGGGTAAAAATTCATATGTATTTAGATTCAATCAACCATGAGTAAATTGATGCATTTTCATGAGGTTTTGTGCTATAATTGCTTATATATCAAGGATAATAAGAAGTCTCCTGATTTTAGCATAGCTTTGATGCATTTGTTGATTGATGACAGGTGACCAAAAGGCTTGTAGGAAGGTTGAAGAAAGGGATGGCAGAAGGTAGCAAAAACACACCCTGGGGGAGGCCAAGTTTGCGCCCAAGTTTGCCTCAAACTTGGAGGCAAACGTTGGCTCAACAACAAGCACCAGGGGAGGCCAAGTTTGCGCCCAAGTTTGCCTCAAACTTGAAGGCAAACATTGGCTCAACAATAAGCCCCAGGGGAACCTCAAACTTGGACGAAAACTTGGAGCAGGGGAGGCCAATGTTTGCGCTCAAGTTTTCCTCAAACATGGAGGCAAACGTTGGCACCAAAGCATTCTTGGAAGGAGCACGTTTGAGTTCAAGTTTGACCCCAAACTTGAACTCAAACATGAGTGACAGATAATTACCGTTCTGCATAATTGTAACACTCCAACGTTTGGGTTAAAGTTTGCCTCAAACTTTGACTCAAACTTAAAGGCTCCAAAGTCCAAATTGCAAACGGTTTTCTCTCAAGTCCAAGAGCAACCAACTAAGGCCATCTTCAATGCAATTCTATCAAGGCCAAGGCCCAAATTCAAGGCTCTATGATCATTTGAAGAGAGTGTATAAATAGCTTAGGATTTAAAGTTTAGGGAGCTTTTCTTTTTAGATTTTTTTACTGGATTTCAGTGGAGAGCTCAATTTTATTTTTTTCATTGTTGATTTAGAGTTTTCGGGAAGAGTTGGGAAGGAGAATTGAATTCTCTTCCTCTGGGTTTTCTTATTTTCTTTTTCTGCACACTTAGCTTGAGTCTTCGGTGTTGAGAATTGAGGAAATTCTGTCTCAATCTCACCTTGAGATCTCTCTCTGTTTTGATTTACTGCACTATTTGAGAAATTGAGATTTGAATTTAGTTCTTCTGCTGTTTAATTTTAAATTTTCTGCAATTGTTTTTTGAAATTGGATCAAAGAAGGCAGTGAGATCTAGACTTGGTTTTCTAGTCTCTTGACCCCTGAGATCTTGCATTTTCTTTCTGTTTAATTGCTGAGGCTTCTTTAAGCCAATTTGTTCTTCTGTTTGAAATCTGTTTCAATTCAATTCACTTTTTACTTTCCTGCTTGTTGCAATTTACTTTTCCTTGTTAAATTTCTGCAATCCCAGTTCCCTGATCCCTTTAATATTCAAGCAATTTACATTTCTTGCACTCTAAGCTTCTGCAATTTACATTTCTTGCACTTTAAGTTTCTGTCATTTACTTTACTTATTCTTTAAGATTTAGCACTTTTACTTTCGGTTTTCTTTAATTTACTACAGTTCATCCCTCTCCCTTTACAATTCATGCAATTTACCTTCTGTCAATTACAAATCACCCAAATCAACTCTTGTTCGCTTGACTAAATCAACCACTAAACTAAAATTGCTCAATCCTTCAATCCATGTGGGATCGACCTCACTCACGTGAGTTATTATTACTTGATGCGACCTGGTACACTTGCCAGTGAGTTTTGTGTTGGATCGTTTTCCACACATCACACATATCCTTTTATTCATGAGTAACGAGTTCAAGCCACAAATACGAGATGATATAGAAAAACATATAATAGTTGAGATTCCTGATGAAAATCGAAGGCCAAATCTTCATGGAGCTGTTCAAAATTACATGGTACCTGGTCCATGTGGTCCGTACAACAAGAATTCACCTTGCATGAAGAATGGATCCTGTTCAAAGTTCTATCCAAAAGAGTTTAGACAACGAACACTCATTGATGAAGTTGAATTTCCCAAATATAGGCGTACTGATAACAGTCGAACAGTGAAGAAAAGGGAATGTGTACTAGACAATAAGTTCATTGTTCCATATAATCCAGAATTGTTGCTCAAGTTCGGGTGCCACATAAATGTGGAATACACATGCCAAACAAGTTCTATTAAGTATCTGTTTAAGTATGTACACAAGGGTAATGACCGTGTAACAGCTCCTCTATACAATGCTGGTGATCCATCAGAAGCCACACAAGTTGTTGACGAAATTAGAAATTACTATGATTGTAGGTACATTTCGACATGTGAGGCAGTTTGACGTTTATTTGGATACGAAATCCAAGAGAAAGAACCATTTGTGATTAGACTTCCATTCCATTTGGAGGATGAGCAACCTGTTGTTTATGGTGAAACTTCTAATGTGAATGATATCGTCAAAGGAGCAATATCTCATAAGTCCATGTTTTTGGGATGGATGGCGGCGAACATGTCATATCCCTATACTCAAAGTCTGACTTATGTTGAGTTTTCAACTAAGTTTTTTTGGAAGGACGATGCTTCAAAGTGGTTTCCTCAAAAGCAAGGCTTCACAATTGGAAGGTTGACTCATGTACCTGCAGGTAATGACGAATTTATATTCAATTTTGATCTTATTTATTTGATGATTTAAATTTAAAATCTTAACATCATGTACCCCATGTTTATTTTATTCGATTTATCTACACTAGAAAATAAATGTTCAAATAACTTTCAGTAGTTATAATCTGTAGATTATACAATTTTAGAATTGTTCTATATTTTTTAGAAAAAATTAATCTTATGGGGATGTGTAGCTACATAATAATTGAAATCACGTAACTTAATCAATTTAACAACTTAAAAGTGAGATTTTAACCAAGTTTTTTGCAGCAAATACCGAAGAATATTACCGATGACTTCTCTTGAATACTCAAAGAGGATATATGAATTTTTGAAATATAAGAACAGTAGGAGGAACAATTTATGCTATGTATAGAGATGCATGCTTCGCCCTTGGACTCTTGCAAGATGAAAGAGAATTCATATATGCAATTAAAGAAGCAAGCTCATGGGACTCAAGATCATATGTTAGGAAGTTATTTGTCATTCTATTAACATCCAACAATATCTCAAGACCAGAACATGTCTGGGATAGATGTTGGTATGATCTCTCAGATGATATTTTGTATCGATGGAGAGCTGTGATGAACATGAGGGGTGAGTTTTTATTAATTGCAATTATAAAAGTTCTTTATTATTGATCATTTTTAGTTTGATTAAATTCTTATAGTATCGTATAATATGCAGAATTAACCATGTCAGATGATGAGATTAAGTAGTTGTGCTTAATGGATATAAACAAGATCTTACATTCATATGGTAAAACCTTGAAAGATATCCTCCTTTGCCTTTAGCAACTGAAGTTGATAGTTCTTTGTTAACCGAAAGGGTTATCAGGGAAGAGCTAAATTTTAATAGGGATGATTTAAAGAAAAATGCATTAGACATGTTAGCCATCGCAACACTTGAGCAGAAATATGCATTCGATAAAATTGTTACAGTTGTGTATTGTAATAAAGGGGGTTTTTTCTTTGTGTATGGTCATGGGGGTACTGGAAAAACATTTATCTGGAACTTTATATCTACTGAGATTCGCTCAAGGGGTGATATTGTGTTAAAAGTTGCTTCGAGTGGTATTGCATCTTTACTTCTTCCCAATGGAAGAACGGCACACTCAAGGTTCAAAATACCGCTGAATATAACTGAAAATTCTGTATGTAACATCAAACCTGGTTCCCCTCAAGCAATGTTGATGTTAAAAGCCAAACTTATAATTTGGGATGAGGCTCCAATGGTTAGTAGATACTACTATAAAACGCTTGATAAATGCTTGGGTGATATCATGAGGTTTTCTCCAACATATAACAAAGATTTACCCTTTTGAGGAAAAATGATTGTACTAGGTGGAGACTTTAGACAAATTCTTCCTGTCATTCCACGAGGATCAAGACAATATATCGTTCATTCAATCGTGAATTCGTCTTATCTTTGGAAGTTTTGTCAGGTGCTCAAACTAACAAAAAATATGAGACTCTTTGTAGGGACGACTGCTTCAGATTAAGATGAGACAGAGCAATTTGGTGAGTGGTTATTGAAAGTTGGTGATGGTCTAATAGGTTACAATATGGATGGTGAATCTGAGATATGTCTTCCAGGAGATATTGTTATTCCTTCTTCAGACCAGGCATTTGATGAGTTGGTTCATTTTTCTTATCTAAAATATTTTGGATAACATATCCTCAAAGGATTTTTTCAAAACAAAAACTATACTGGCTCCCACGCTAGACATCATTGAAGAGGTGAACAACCATCTGATGGCTATCATTCTTGGAGGGAAAAAATTATATTTTAGTTTGAATTCGATTTGTATGGATGAAGGGAATATGGAGAGTCAACTAGATCTCTATGGTCCTGAATTACTGAATAGCATAAATTGCTCTGGTTTGCCTCCACATAAATTAATACTCAAGGTTGGTGTTCCGGTGATGTTATTGAGGAATATTGACCAATCCAGTTGTCTTTGTAATGGTACAAGGCTACAAGTTAGGAAGCTTGGAAATCATGTCATAGAACGTGAAGTTTTAACGGGTAACAATGTTGGTCATATTGCTTTGATTCCAAGAATGAATATGGTACCAACAGATGAAACCGTCCCAGTTAGATTCCAACGAAGACAGTTTTCCATAATAGTATCATTTGCCATGACAATTAATAAGTCTCGGGGACAAATTTGATCTCATGTTGGATTGTACTTGTCCAAACCAGTTTTTACACATGGCCAACTATATGTAGCACTTTCAAGAGTTAAGTGTAAGAGAGATTTAAAAGTTTTACTTATGAATCATGTATGAATGTCTGCAAATTCAACCATCAATCTTGTTTATAGAAAAGTCTTTGAAAAAATAAGATTCTAATGTAAATATTTTAATTTTATTTTAAATTCTGTATCAGTGTATAATTATTTTACTTTAAAAATGTAAAATAATTATTACTCACTTTTTTAAGTTAAACTTTGACTTTGATAATAATTTTATAAATTTCTTAAAATAATAATTATTTTGTATTTTTTTTTAAATATCCAAGCATATGAAATTTTTTTTACTTTTACAAATTTTTTGGTGTTGAGCACGGATTCGTACACTAGTTATTATAGAAATAGAACATATTAAGTTACAATATTTTAAAATTTGTCGATAAAGATAAAACCGGAAGTATCTAAGTTGAGAAAGGATAGAATGAAACCAGATATAACAAAAATCTATCTTTATCGGTTCCACTATTACCTTTATGTATATAATAATAATAATAATACCTTCCATTTGATATGTATATTATAATAATGAGTAATAATAATACCTTTCATTTGATGATGTATTGTTCTTCCTTTTCAACAAAGAAGGCGTTAAACTTGTCAATTTATTAGAGAAGAAGAAGAACCAAAAAAAAAAGAAAATATAAAAGACTAATATAATAAATTTTAAATATGAAAAATTAAAATAGTAATATCGTGAATATGAGAAATTATTTTAAGGATTTAGTCTTTATTTTAATTTTTTATTTTTAAAATAAGAGCTCAACACAGTAAAGTAAAATTTTTATTTATTATTTCAACAAATGTTAATACATTATGTGTCTATGTCTTTATTATATATATTTTTGTATACGCTAACTGAACAGAGCCTTGGAACGTAGCCATCAAAACACTTAACAGGCTCATGTACTCCATCATATATGCTATTAAGAGGAGTTGAGCAACTAATTAAACCTTGTCATTGATGATTTAATTTACACCAAAAATTTTATCTCCTTACCTTGAAAGAAAAAAATCAACAGATTATGGCTATTTGTCAAAAATAATCCAAGAAATACGAGGAGCTAAGTATATGAACCTCAAGGAAATCCTATACATATTACAGCTATTTGTCCAAAATAATCCAAGAGATACGAGGAGCTAAGTATATTAACCTCAAGGAAATATATACCATAGTTTGTGATGATATATAGAAATAATGTTTGAGATCTAACTTAACCGTTAATACCATCTTAAAATTGTGATTTGTTTGATTTAGATTCTTTGCAAAACAACACACAAATACACTTTTTAGGCATCGGATTCGATAGTCCCAGAACGTTTGGACCATTAAATGGTCATATAAGAAAACATGTTTTTTAAGTTTTTTAATAATTATTAAATAGTTCTTTTCTAATTTTAATTACAAATTAACCCCATATATTTTATTTAATTATAAAAACTATTTTTTATTTTATAAATTATTATTTTATCATTCATCTATTATGTTTATTAACAATTAAAAACAAAAACAATAACGAATTAGATCTTCGATTGATCGTAAAAACTTTTTGGCAATCCTAATCGATTAAAAGTTTATCTTTGATCTGTTACATCCCTCGAGCATTGTGAAATCGTGTTTCATAGAGAATCAATCGATTGAATTAACAAAACAATCGATTAAATTTCAAGTTTCTCATAACTCAATCGATTGGATTTGACTTTAGGTTATTACAAAACAATCGATTGAAAATTGCAAGGCAGTATGGTTTTCGCAAAAATCAATCTATTGGTCATATTACCCAATCGATTGAACAATGACTAGAATGTGGACTTTTTATAATTCAATCGGTTGTTTATATTACCCAATCGATTGAAAGTTTCAAAGCAATATGAGGTCTCACAATTCAATCGATTGGTTGTGTTACCCAATCGATTGAAGTCTTCAAAGCAATATGAATTTGCCCAATTCAATCGATTGGTTGTGTTACTCAATCGATTGAAAGCTTCAAAGCAACTTGAGGTCTCACAATTCAATCGATTGGTTGTGTTACCCAATCGATTGAAGTTTGTACATGACTAATGGTATATTCCAATTCAATCGATTAGTATGAGAATTTAATCGATTGGAATGTGACGTAAATAAGTTTTTTTCTGCATTCAATCGATTGGTAATATAATCCAATCGATTGAATTTTAAAATGTGCTATATATTAAACCTGGTAACCATGCGTATTTAGACTCTCTCCCCATTTTAAAACATAACAACACCATTTCTGCACCTCTCTTCTCTCTCTAAATCTAGAAAATTTTTCTCTTCTTCTTCTCTAATCTCACCAACATCCACTCCAAACTACATACATATTATTAATCCTCATCCAAATCCTTACAAAACCCATCGAACTAATATCCCCAAAATGGCCAAAACTAAGAACGCCAAAAGAGCTAGGGTTGAGGGTGAAAGTTCTGCATTCGCCAGACTAGTTGCTTCATCCCATTACATGGCAAGGGGGCTGCCATCTCCGAAGGCATTGAACAACTATGTGGAGAAATTTGAGTCAAGGGAAATTGTTCCTCCCAGGTACATAACAGTTGAGTTCATTCATGATAGACATTATAATTTGGTCTAGAATGCTTTGCAAACACAGCACTTGACTGATTTTGTACAAACTAAGGATGATTATTATCCGCACTTGGTTAGGGCTGTTTATAGTGCTTTAAATTATATTGTTCCTGAAACTGATAAAGAGGGTGAGAAAGTAATGCCGCTGATTGAGTTTGATTTAGGGTCACGGCATTATAGAGTTACTTTGGAACAATTAGCTGAACAATGGAATTTAGTTTATCATGGGGCAAAATTTACTAGAGGTATTGTGGCAGATGAGGAATGTGGTGAATATAATAGATTGGTTGGTTTTCAAAATCTACAATATGAGAAACTACATATGGATGCTAGAGATAATATAAGTTGCAGTGGTTTGGGTAATGAGCAGCGTATATTGATGTATTTATTTTCATACATGTTGATTCTAAGAAAACATAATCATGGAATCTTGTTTAACAAAGATATTCTAGTGCTTTGGGCTATGGTGACTGGAAAGGAGATAAACTGGCCTTATTTTATGGTTCATCATATGCTTGAAATGAAGAAAGGAAAATCAAGTGTTGGTTTAGGATATGCTTGCCAATGGACCAAGATTTTCACCTGGCTTGGAATTGAGTTGAGTGAAGAAAAAAGTATCATCTTGAGTAATGTAGCTAAGATTGATGACAGCACTCTAAGACAGATGAGAAGAGATCCGGATGCCCAAGAACCTCAAATCTAAGGACAACCACAAGACCCTGAGGTGTAAGCACAATCCCAAGAACCCCCACCACCACTGCCTCCTTCGCCAACAATGCGAGATTTAATGGATGAATTGCGAAGCATAAGATTATATATGGGGAGACAATTTGCTTATATGAGGCAGCGTTAAGACAGGCAAAATGAAGCTATCAATCATCAAAGAGAAGAAATTGATCTTCTATACATTATTCTAGGCATCACAAACCCAAGGGGCATCATCCCAAGGGGCTGGACCATGAAGAAAATCTGTTTCAGGGTCTTGAAATTGTTTCGGTTGTTCCTGAAATCAATTGATATCCACGATTGAATTGGCTTACCAATCGATTGAAGAATGCTTGCAATGAGGAGTTTGTATGCATTCAATCGATTGTTTTATTAGTGAAATCGATTGAAGTATCCTCAAATACTAATTCAATGATTGTTTTGTTAGTACAATCGATTGAAATATCCACAATTACTTATTCAATCGATTGTTTTATTAATGAAATCGATTGAAGTATCCTCAATTATTATTTCAATTGATTGATAAGTGCTTGAACACGTATAATGCTATTCAACTAGTTTGTTCCTATTTTTATTTAATTATTAGTGATCCGTCTATTATTATTATTATTATTATTATTATTATTATTATTATTATTATTATTTGAGTATTTATCTACTTAAAAATAATTATAGATAAGATCTAATCATATGAATTAATAAAATTTACTTTGTTAAATTGTAAAATAGAAATCAAGATATAATTCAATTTGTATTTGATTTTAACCAAAAGATAAGATAACATAAAAATTTTTAGAATTATTCACTTAGTTTAAAAATTTAAAAAAAGATAGAATTAAAATTTGATTATCTTTATTCGGTGTATATATATGTGCTCACTCCGACTAATTTTTTATACTTTGACAAATTATTTTAAGTATTTGCCTTTCAACCAAATCTACTCATACAATATTCTTCAGTTGATAATAATCATGGATATTCCTTCTAACGAAGATTTAGTCCCCAATGATGCATGTAATATACAAAATATGTCACTGGCTACAGACTGTGATCTTATCACACTTGATTTTGGTGATCAAATTAGAACTACAATTCCTAGTGCTAAGGTAAACCGTAATGGGTTTTTAATTTTTAGTAGAATATATTATGAGTGATTTAATCTTTTATGTTTTCTTTCTACAGGATGACCTAGCTATCAATGACGATGTTATTCAATACAAGGATCTAAATAAAAGTGAAGAATTGTCTAGTAAAGTGGAAGAGGTTCTCCTTAGCATGCAGGTAATTTAATTTGGCAAATAGTGATGCAATTTATATTATGTAATACATTTTATATATTATAAACATTTTTTTGCTATTAGTTGTGATTAGAGAAATCTTTGTCTTATTCCATTGACAATCTTATTAGAACAACCATCACTCTTTTTGTATTTTTACATTTATATGAAATTATTTTACCTAAAATATTTGCAGTTATTGAGAGTTGTAAACATGGCTCGGGACGAAAAAATTGATAAAATCCTTGAATCTATAAGCCGCATTGAGACAATGATATCATAACTGAGTCTGAACAATGATTTCGAGACTCCAACCAAACTTTCTTCACAAAAGACACGTCCATTCTCAAATAGATTAAAGCTAAGAGTTTAGATATTGATATTCATACTGCTATATCAGACGATGAGGATGATCTTATTGAAATGGACAAGAGGTCTTTCACTCACGATGATGCGTTCAACATCAAAATCAATATGGACAAACCAGTATCCCCAACTATAAGAGCCGCAACGAAAAAGAAAAATATATCAAAGGTATATATGCATGTGTAGTAAAATTCATGCATCAGATTTTTTACTAGTATATTCCTAACATGATAATAAGTGTTTATTGGCCTATTTTTTTTCTTAGGGTGAGACTATTATGGGGACACAGAAAAAATTACCGTTTACTCTCCCAGGCAGAGTTAGAAAGCCAAAGATTGAGCCCAAATCATTCAATAAATCCAAGGCGTCTTATGCATTGAGCCAATCCACAAAAGACTATAGCAGACCTGTTTATTTCTTTTCCATTACCAACGTAATTACCTCTTAGGCACCAATCTTTAATTATCTAGTTTGTTATGAGTAGTGCTAATTAACCATCTAGTCTGCAATATGTATTGCTAATACTTTTGTGTTAAACTTTGTAGTCAATGAAGTATAAATTTATGCCAACTCCAACCATGCGTCTTTTGGAAGATCAGATAAAGGCTTGTACATATGCATTTTCAGCCTCGCTACATCCATCGTAAGTTAATTTGATATTTTTTGTGTTGTCGACGATCAATGAGGACCCATCTAATGTGTTTTGGTTTTTAATTGATACAGTGAAGAAGTTGTAGTAACAAATACAATCAAAGCAACTAGATCAGACTTTGATCATTTTATACCTGACAAACCCATTACTGATAAGGTACATAAATCATCTATTAATTAATTTACATTTGATTTTCTGCACAATCTAATAATATATTTAGATTATGATTCAGATTCTTGAATTAGCGGCATTGAGATGCACTGATGAACAATCTGATGTAAGTTTTAAGAGAACATGGCAACTTCCACCGAGTTTTATGGTATATTATATAACCCCTTACAAGATAATTTTATTGATTATAAATTATAAATATAATGCTGATATAGAACCATGCTTTATCATGTACTAACAGTTATATGAATGTATTAATGAATTAGGTGGATGTATTCAGCAAGAAAAATTTAAAGCAGAAGATGGAACGCTATATTTATAAATTTATGCAACCTACTGCTGATTTAGAATTTGTAAGATTTTTTTTGGATATTCTTTGTTGAATATAGTTTTTTCTCATTAACAAACATAACTCACGGGAAAATTTTGTGGTCTAGATATATGTTCCTATTCAAGAGGGTGACCACTGGTATCTAATGGTAATCTCGGTTGATCGCACAATCTATCACTTGGACACCCATTTTAATGATGACAGAATTTACTATCGTGAACGTGTTATCAAGACACTAGTAAGGCCAAGAAAAAAATTTTATAAGCTTATTTGCTGATATTTTGTTTTTATTATTTAACTAGTTAATTGAAATTAGGCAAACGTACTGGAGCAAGTCATCATGTCAAACTTTTACAAGAATGATGACATTCAAGAGTATAATAAACAATTTCATGACTACAAAATTAAAAGGCCAGAAGATATACATCAATGTAGTTCAAGCTGGAACTCTGCAACTTAGGTAATGAAGTGGATGGATATGACTTTTGAGTTTAAACCAAATGGTAACAATAAGGTGAGCATTTATAAAATAACTCTCTAATATTTAATCCCTATTTTTTTGTACTAATTTATAATAAATAAATTGCAGCTTGAGGATCATGATATTCACATGATAACCGCTATGCATTTATTCAAAAGTCGGATCAACCAGAAGAAGTCACAAATTATAGCGCCGGCCAATGAGTTTTGGAATATGCAGACAAACCATGAGATGTAAAGATAATAGTAGTAATTTAGATAAATTATAATACTTTGGTTATTGAGTATTTATTTGTTATGTTTGGTGGATGTACTTCTTTAGTTATTTTTCAATGACTTCTTAAATAGATATTTATTGCTTTGTGGCTTTTACAAATTTTCTCTATTTCTATGCACTATATAGATATTTTAGTTTAAAAAACTCATATTTTTATGATGAAGTAATGTCATTTTCATTTATTATTTCAGCAACAATGCCATACAAATATTATGTCTTGTGAATTATATTTTACTTTATATAATCTATTTATTTAAAAAAATTTCCCATTTTTTATTTGTTTGCATTCTATTTTTTTGTTTTTATATATTCAAGATTTAACCTCTCTATTGAATCTTGACTAGAAAAAAAAAGATTATGCAATACATACCAAAGAAAATTAATAATCTGTTCATATATTGCTAAGACATATGCAGTATATATGTTACAAAATTTTAAGCAATTCTTCCTAGATTAACGTGGTTCTAAAATGGACATACTTAATTCATTAGTAGCAAGTAAATTACTCTAATTTGGTGAAGTATGATAAATGATCTTTCAAGCCACAAAAGGTTTTTTTCTTAAATTCTCTTGTTCATATTTTGTAAGGCGTATTTTAGACTTGTTTATATTTGTGGAGCTTCCTTTTGCACTTGCGTGGTAACTTCAAAAGTCCAATGTCACAATGTCATTGAGTACCAAAAAATAATAAAATTATATAACAAGCTGCTATGTTTACAATATAAGTTCTTTGGCAATGTGGCTGAAGTTTGTCCTAATGACAAGTACAAGTTCTTTAGAATTAATACATGTGCTAGAAAGAACAATAGCATCATTCTTAGGTAGTATCATTAAGCTAAAATATGATAATTCTTCATTATGTATTAAACTCTATCCCATTAGTACACAAACATGTTCTTACTTGTAAGAGTAATTAGAGAATCTGTAAGATAGCTTGGCTTGACTTTACTTAGTTCTGGTGCATCAGCAACATAATAGGAGGAGGTGTAGTAGTTAAATATACTTAAATCAAAGGACCCTCTTAAAATCCCTGATTAATATGAAGAGAACTTTGGCAACCTATTTCCCACCAGAAGCTACATCGAACTTGGGTAGTTTCCTTTTGTTATTGGCTCTATAAACCTGAAATTTCATTATTTGAATCAGCTTTCATGTGACAGTGAATTCATATGACAAATAAGCTACAGCAGCATATAATTTACAATGAATTCAAATGACAAAAATTCTGTAACATGTGATGGCACCATCAAGAAACAAGCCTCAGCCACATTGCCAAAGAACTTGTACATCAAGAACAGATGTCATGTCCTCACCCTTAATCATATTTATCTTAACTCTATTCAAAATCATCTTTATGTCCCTACTTCCATCAAATTCAAGCAAACCAATAACCCTATCAGCATCTCTAAGGGAAGTTATATCTGGTGTGGTTATCAAAATTTGCATCCCGATTCAAATGATATCCACCCCTAAATGTGATAAATCAAAATAATATTCAATATTAGCATCATAAAAATCAATCCTTGATCCAACCCAACCCAAGAGAGAAATACAGTATACATAACAATAATTCCAAGTAACAATATTTACATACCGGCAGCGAGAGACAGACAGCGGCGAAGACAGAGAGAGAGAAAGCTCAAACAAAGCTTTCACGCGACAGCGACAGAGCTTTAATGCGACAGTGACAGAGCCTCCACACATGAACACAAAGAGAGAGCTCTCGAACAGAGGAGACGACGACGGAGCTTCCACACGCGACGGTGCTTCTACATGCACGCCTATATCCAGTGGAGAAGTGTGGCGATGAAAACGAGCGAGGCTGCGAGGCTGGGGGCTGGGAGCTGGTAGCTGGAAGCTAGGAGCTAGGGGCTAGGGGCTAGGGTTCTTCACTTTATTCTTTCAATTTCCATTTTCAGTTTTAGAGAGGAGAGGGTGGGAATGGGGTTGGGGCTGTGTTAGGCCGTTAGGGTATTAGATCTAAGTTTTTTTTCCAGCCCATTAAACGACGCCGTTGGTGGGGCAGTTTAAACCATAAACCCACTAAAAAAACCGTTTGGTTCTACCGGTTTGCCAGTTAAATACCGGTTTGACCGATTTTTTGACTGGTTTTTTGCTAAATGATATTTATTTGACAATTATTTCATATAAAAAACATAAGCACGAATATTGGAAGAATATATAAAATTTCATTAATATAGTAAAAAAAATAGAAATACAAATATGAAAGTGATTCTCTACGCAAAAATATTAAGTTTATGGAGGTTGCTAATTATCGCTATCTAAATCAGCTGTCGGTTCGGTATACATGTCGCCATCATCCGAACCATTAGCTTCATCTTCTATAACATTGTTGTCAATGTCCTTTTCCCAAGGACATGCTGTCTTCTTATGTCCTTCCATTTGACAAACATTACAACGTTGCCGCTTCTTCTTAGATGGTTGTCCTGAGCCTATATTGGTTTGATGCATATACAGATTGCTACTTTTAGCTACACTTGACTGAGGTTGATTAGTGCCTTCATCTGCAGCCTTGTAAGATGAGTACAATCCCATAATTATGTCACGTGTCTCTTCATATCTCTTTGGGACTTTAGTAGCAACAACAACCAATTGTTTAGAAAATTCCATCAAGGCACTTTGATGACTAATAACAACAGCATCCCTGGTGAACCCACTTGCATCATTGAGTGCTGATTTCACCTTTTTTGTCCATCTATTCAATACCAATGACCAGAAAATCTCACAAATTTCTCTTTCATCTAGAACTTTCACAATATGTTCGCAAGGAATTCCAAATGACTCCATTCTTAAACAGGTACACATGAAGATCATTTCTTCTTGACAAAATTCAACGGTCCACATAAAATCGGGCCTCCCATGCTTACACACAATGTACTTTATGCAATCATCGTTATTCTCTATGTTTAGCACCCGCATTGATCCAACTCTAGAGAGAAATTACCAAAATAATAGCAATATCTTATGAGTGTATAACTCAACAGCAAATCTCTCTAGCAGCTCTATACAAGTCTACATGACAGGCACCCCACGTGTAGATTTATAATCAGCATTAAATTCTTTAAAGTGCAAGTGTGCAACACACCTTTGAAAATGCTCTACAAAATTTGCAAATCATACCGCGACCTCACATACATTGCCACAACTGAGTGTAAACCTTCACATCTTGAGGTAGTTCTAAAGTCAGCAAAAAATTTTCCTCTTATATATGCAGTAGCCCACATATGCTTCTCTTCATACATGTTGTTCACGCACGGCTTATCCTCAAGGCCAAATTCTTCAAGAAGCTGAACCTACTTACGCTTAAACACGGGATTCTTGTAGTCTCCCAACATGATTTTTCTAAATTTAGATGTAAATGATAGATTTCCAACATTGCTAATTGCATTTCAAATGAGGTGCCAAGTGCATAATCTATGTCTGACTTCGGATAATACATCTCTTACTACATTCTTAATCTCCATGGCCCCATCAGTTATTATTGAGGTCGGGGTCTTACCCTTCATTGCAAACATGAGCTGACGTAGGAGCCAAATATATGTATCAGTAGTTTCGTCCATAATTAACGCAGCAGCAAAAACAATTGTTTGGTTATGGTGGTTAACCTCGCTGAATATGACTAATGGACAACTATACTTGTTCTTCTTGTACGTAGCATCAAAAGCAATAATATCTTCGAAGAGTTGGTAGTCTAGTTGGCTGATCCTATCAGACCAGAACAAGTTACGTAACAAACCTCTTGAATCATGACATGTCTTGAAATATAATTGTGGATCCTTCAACCGCATATCCTCCAACTTCTTCAACACTCGTGCTGCATCACCAGGAACTTGACGCCTTTGCCGAGTAATCTCATTGTACATATCTCTGAGACCATAGCTAACAAATTCATACCCGCCTGCTTGGCTAGCTAGAAGACCAAATATCTGTGAAGTGATAATTCCGGACTTTAGCATGTTAATCATTTGCATAATATCTGCCTCTGACATTTTTCTATGGGCAGGCAACATAGAACTAGATTGTGTATCTAATAGATCATGATTATGTTCGTCAGAGAAATAAAAGATATGCCACCTTCCAGTTTCTGGTACAAATTTAACATCCATTCGGACTTTACACCCAGTTCTTATTTTCAATCTAGGCTCCTTCTTCCTTTTTTTTCCCTCGTGTAATATTTCTCCTCTCTGAATCCTTGCCTATGACATACAAACTTTTGTTTGTAAATCTCACTAATACTATTCTTGAAAGTCTTACTCTTCCTTGCACTAAAGCCCTTCGACTTTGAATACTTCAGATCAAAATCAAATGCAAGCTGCAAAGTAGAAAAGTGATATTTACCAATTTTTTCCGCACAATTTTTACTGAAATTCAAAGTTGTAATGTCTTGCACGGAGTCAACTGCATAAGCATCTTCAAGGGTATCTTCTGACTAATCAGATTCAGAAAAATACGCTCCCTCAGTAAATTCATCTCTGAAATCTTGTTCGAATTCATTCTGTTCATCCATCATATCTTGGCCACAAACTAGCTCTTCTTGTTGGTTAATGTCATCATCCACCTGGTATTGCTCATCCATCTCAGTGTCTGTAAATATATCTTACATCTTAAAAATGTCCAATGAAAAAAAAATTCAGTACACTCCGTCTTATAACATTACAAAAAAAAAATAGCTTCTAATATTGCTAGCAGGGACGGATCCATAAATTTTAATATGAAGGGGCCAAATTTTAAATATTTTTTATTCTATAAAAATAATTAACATATAGTTATTAGAGTTAGTTTTTTAAAAGATTTATTAATATATATATAATTATAATTTTTTTCACAATTTTATTTTTAATATGATAATTACATAAAGAAAATATAACAATATCAATAGTACATTATAAAATTATAAAATACCAATAATTTATAGCGTGTTTAGTTAAAAATTATCACATATCTTATTAATTAAAATTAATTCTTTCAAAAATTTTAAAAAAATTAAAAATAAATTATAAATTATTAATTATTTAGAAGACACAATACCCTTATAGAATACAAGATATAAGATATTTTTATAAAATTTTTCTTTTAACAACGTAAATTTAGAAGAAAAATTAGTATTTTTTACAAGAAAATAATATCTAAAGTGCATAATGTGATTACCAAAATATAACTACGTAAGTTATTATTAATATAATAATATGAATGTTAAATATATTAATATAAAAAATAAATGATTTTTTTAAAAATAAGTATAGAGATTATTATAAAAACTAATTTGAAAGATACAAAGATTTGAAGGTATGATATTAAATTAGTTAAGTAAAAAATATTAGTGAATTAAACAATTGAGATATAAATCCATTACATAGTGAAAAATAATACATATAAAACTATTAAATTACATAATATTTTTTATTTTTTAAACACATATCTTATATATAAGTATAGTTTCTTAAAATTTTGTAGGGTCAAAGCCACAACTCGCCTCCTTTAGGTCCGTCCCTGATTGCTAGCTAATTAATAATAAAAAATAATAAAATTTATTTACTTTTTAGTATTTCTCAATGTCTATGAATTATTAAAAGATAAAAAAATATTTTTTCATTACACAATCAATTTCACGAATAAAGTATTGAAATGAAGAATTGCAAAATTAGAGATTCTATTCACTGACCTCGATTTTGTAATCAAAACGGTAAATTGTTTTCTGAACACTAAATGAAAAAATTGATTGGACCTTTGCTGATTGTTACAACTGTAATTATCAATTAATGATATAATGATGAACAAATATTGGATATTAAATAGACGGATAAAAAATGAAGAAAAATTGGATATTAAGTAGATGGATATCCGAAAGAAAAACAATAAAATTTTTTATAATCAAATAGATTGATACATGATTTTAATGGTGGGATTGAATAATTGGTGATAGATTATTCACCAATTTATAATCTTAATATTAAAGAAAAGATAAGATTAGAGTATCTAAATCAAAATAAAAACTTAAAAATTGAAGATAGAATTTTAAAGATAAGATAGATAAATAATAAGATAATAATTTGTAAAAACGATAAAAAATTGAGAACGGCATACTGCACAATTCAATCGATTGGGTAACACACCAATCGATTAAATTGGGGAAATATATATTGCTTTGAAGTATTCAATCGATTGGGTAACACAACCAATCGATTGAATTGTGAGACTTCAAGTTGCTTTAAAGTTTATAATCGATTATGTAATATAAATAATCGACTGAATTATAAAAAATCACATTCTAATCATCGTTCAATCGATTGGGTAATATGACCAATCGATTGATTTTTGCGAAAACCATACTGCCTTGCAATTTTCAATCGATTGTTTTCTGATAATCTGAAGTCCAATCCAATCGATTGAGTTATGAAAACCTGAAATTCAATCGATTGTTTTGTTAATTCAATCGATTGATTTTCTATGAAACACGATTTCACAACGCTCGAGGGATGTAATGAATCAAAGATAAACCTTTCATCGATTAGGATTGCTAAAAATTTATTACAATCAATCGAAGATCTAATTTGTTATTATTTTTGTTTTTTATTTTTAATAAACATAATAAATGAATGACAAAATAATAATTTATAAAATAAAAAATAATTTTTATAATTAAATAATATATATAGGATTAATTTATAATAAAAATTAAAAAAAATTATTTAACAGTTATTAAAAAATTTAAAAACCATATTTTATTATAAAACCATTTGATGGTCTAAACCTTTTACTACCATTTAATCCTTTGTCCACTTTTTGTGTTGGTTTCAAATTTTGCTTTGATTTTTCTCGATATAATTAATTACTTGTTAGTAGTTATGGGAATAGAGAAGCCGAAAAACTATGATATTATAACAGAAAAATTTTATTTAAAATGAGAAGAATAGTAAAATAAAAAAAATAAAAATTTAATTATTGTTCAATCTATAATTTTTGTCGTAACGTGTGGACTACTACTTCAATTTAAAAGAAAATGAATCATCAATTTTTAAAGTATAAACTGCGTTTCCATCTGCAAATAGTAAATAGGATAATACAAGAAAAACATGCTTCACCGGTTGACCATATCATGCAACATAATGACATATCACATATACAAGGCTCAACTATTAGGATCATGCATTTCAAAGGATTACTCAACTTACTCCTATGTCACACGAACATCATATATAAATTAAAAGAATACTTCCGGAGCCTAATATCTTATGTACCACCATTATCCAAACGTGATAATCGTTGTCATTCACATGATCACATCACCAACACACATCCTGTATAAATTGGAGCATTATTTTTCTAATTACTAACCTTTTATTTTAACAAAGTTAAATTCTAAAAGAGATGTTCAATCGTTATACTAAGATGTACTGTATTCGCTATATTTTATCTTAAAATTGATTTTATAATTTTAAATGAATTAATTAATTTTACAAAAAATTATTAGATCAAAATATTTTATAATTTAAATCTTATTATGATTTTTTATAATTTATATATTTAATTTATTCTTTTGATTTTACGTAAAATCTGAGTTTAGGAGGGAGGGGAATTTTTGGAATGTGAAATGGCCATGTTAGAGCATTAGAGAAAAAAGAAGTCCACCAAGGAGAGTACACAATCGTTAGGGATGGCAATACCACCCGAATTCGCGGATACCCATCCCGTCTCTATCTGTTTGGAGCGGGTAATTATCTATTCGGGATGAGTAATTATTCGCTCCGTACCGGAGCGGATTTTTAGCGGGGCGGGTTCTTGGAAGGGGCATGGCGGGTTGGGTTTAGGTAATATCCGCCCCTACCA
>NC_029772.3:72733246-72734026 GCF_000817695.3 Arachis duranensis | reverse complement strand
TCTCTCTCAAAACGATTTTTCTTTCCCGCTCAAGAGAAACGGTGATCCATTTCTCCATTTCACTACAACTGCAAGCATCATCTTTTGTTTTTTTTTTTAATTTGATAGATTAAAAATTAATTTATTACAAATTAAATTCTATTTTAAGAGTTTTTTCTATTCATTAGTGAATTGTTGCATGCACAAAACAGAATTTAAACACTAAGTCCATACTTAAATTAACTAATAAATGACTATTAAAATTGATTAGAGTCATCCTTTAATCATTGCATCTTTTATTTCATCTGATTACAAAATCCTCCATTCGCAATAGCACTAAGGCAAATTTACTGAACATAATTTTTGGGTTCAACTTCCCACTGTGAAAAACGTCTTAAAATATTAGTTTCTATTTGAGCTACAAAGAATGGAATGGAGTGGATCTTAATAGTTGTTGGTGACAATATTAAAGGTGACTATAGATTCAAGTTTATACTTGCTATTTAGTTTTTTTTTTATTCTATTATTACTCCAACTAATTATGTTAAGTAGGGGCGGCAACGGGGCGAGTAGGGGCGAATTTTGCTCTACCCAACCCCACTCCGCCGTACAACAACCCGCATAGAACCCGTCCCGCTTCTACCCGCGAGTAGTAAAACGTTAAACCCTAACCCGCCCCTGCGGGTATCCGCCCCGCCCCTATAATTATTAAAATTCAATAAATAAAATTAAATTTTAAAATTTATATAACCATCATCACATACATAACATAAATTAAAGTAAAAATTTAAATATGATACT
>NC_029772.3:72690418-72733078 GCF_000817695.3 Arachis duranensis | reverse complement strand
ATATATATAGCGGGGCGGGTAGGAGCGGGTATTACCTAAACCCGATCCCACCCCGCACCTCTCAAGAATCCATCCCGCTTAAAAACCTACCCCGGTGCAGGGTGGATAATTACCCGCCCCGAGCGATAGGGACGGGGTGGGTACTCGCAGGTTCGGGTGGTATTGCTATCCCTAATGTTGAGCTCCTTTATTTCAAAAAAAAATTTGATTTCTGATTTTTTATTCCTATTAATTATTAACGGGTAGTTGTTAGTGAGATAATAAAAAAAAGGGTTAACCACCAAAAACGTCCCCGAATTATTTAAACATTGACAAAAATACACCTGAATTTTACTATCGACAAAAATGCGTTTAAATAATTTTAAAACGCGACAAAAATGTCTAACAATAAATATATATTTTCAAAAAATGCCTTAGAGATTGAATTTTCATATCATTTTTTTTGCAAGAATAATTAAAAAAATTAGATATTATTATTCTTAAAATGTGGTGATTTTTTTCTAAGTATATATTTTTTGTGATTTTTTAAAAGTATTATTAGTTGTTAACAAAAAAATTACAAAAAAATATATACTGAACGAAAAATCACCAAATTTTAAAGATAATAATATCTCATTTTTTTAATCATGTTTACAAAAAATTGTATCAAAATTCAATCTCTAATATATTTTTTGAGAAATACATATTTATATGTTAGATAATCTTGCAAAAAAAACTAATATTAAATATGTATTTCTCAAAAAATACATTAGATATTGAATTTTGATGCAATTTTTTGAAAGCATACTTAAAAAAATGAGATATTATTATTCTTAAAATTTAGTAATTTTTTTAAGTATATATTGTTTTGTGATTTTTTAAAAGTATTATTAGTTGTTAACAAAAAAAATTATAAAAAAAATATCTACTTAACAGACAAATCACTAAATTTTAAGTATAATAATATCTTATTTTCATAATTATGCTTGCAAAAAATTGCATCAAAACTCAATCTCTAAGGTATTTTTTGAAAATCTATACTTATTGATGGATATTTTTGTTATGTTTTTAAATTATTTGAAGGCATTTTTGTTAATAGTAAAATTCGAGTGTATTTTTGTCAGTGTTTAAATAATTCGGAGACATTTTTAGTGGTTAATACAAAAAAAAATTTAAATTGATAAAAATTAATTTTTTCATATTTATAATCTATTGAATATATTAATTTAATTCTTAAAATATTTGCAATTGCTATATATCCATATGCCTAAAATTCACTATAGTTGATATAAATAGATTTATTCTGAATTTCTGATGTAACCAAAAACTTTCACACACTTTTATTGATAATAAGTGTAATATATGTAACGGCCTAGCCCCGAAGAAACGGCGCTTTTTCGGGATCAAACGGAATTTTTACAGAATTTTTAGGAATTTCTATGCATATAAGCACCTCCACTGCACAGGACACCTCTCCTAATCTAAGAAGGCACGTTGCGAAGAGTTGCGTTTTTGAGCCGCTTCGGGCCCGAATTTCAAAATTCTGATTTCCGTGGTTAGTCTTTATGTGACGAGCCGGTCACGAATTTCGAGAGAAAAATTATATTAATATAATATTCATATATTACTATTTTATTCCGAATATTATATTATTATCTTCTCTACTGTGATTAATGTTGATCTATGTTTAGTAATATAATAACTGAGCTAGAAATCTACCGGTAACGGATAATACCGGCATTCTTAGATGAACTTAGCACTGCTAATGCTTCATCATATATCTTTTATTCTTATGATTATCCAGTTACTAGTGTCATTTACACTAAGTAACTTAATGTTTATCCATTAGCAGTGTAATTACTTAAGTTCTAATACATCTAGCTTTAGTAATTATCCTTTCTTGAGATATTTTTACACCAAAATTTAGAATAATGCTTATCCTAACCCCATGGGTCCCAAGACTTATCATTATCATCAACTTTTCTTCCAAACAAGCTAGAATTTTCGAAATTCCTTGAGAGAGAAATGGAAGAACTTCCATGAAAACTTCCATGAACACCTAAGCTTCTTTCTCCGTTCTTTCTCAAACCAGAACCCCTATCAAAAATCTAATCTTACCAAAGTGTTCACCTCTTCCTCCCCTTCATTTCTATGTCAAAAGGAGGTAAGGTTTGGTAAATTAATCAATGATTGGCTGTGTTCTTGAAGTGTTAAATCAGATCTTGTTGCTTGAGGTTTGATTTTGGGTGTTTGTGTGATGGTTTGATCATGAAATCTTGTTGTTTAATGCTTGAAAATCATGTTTATGATGGTTTTGAAGTGGCTGTTGGTGCTGCTGGAAAACATGACATTCCAGCCATGAAAATCATGAGTTTTGATGCTTATTTGATGTGCATTTAATGGCTGGAAAGTTTCTCTTTGGTTTGATAAAAATCGGGTTCAAATCGGTTTCCGAAAAGATTGAAAAACTAGCTGAAAATCAAGCAGAAATATGATGAACTTTTGGAAAAATGTTTTTGGTTTTTGGAAGAACATGAAAATGTGTATTCATGGAGTTTTGGGGTCAAAATACAATTATTAAAAAGTTTGGGGTTGAAAATTAATTAATCAAAAGTTGAGGGGCTAAAGTGCAATTATTAAAAGTTATAGGGGTCAGAGTGCAATTTCCAAGAAGTCCAGGGGTCAAAATGCAATTTTTGAAAGTTAAATAAAATATTGATAAAAAGACAGTTTTTCCTAAAAGCCTCACGAAGGCAGTTTTGAGTCCAGAATTCTCTAATTTCCTTTACTAAATACCTAAGAAGAGGTATAAGAGAAGATATAGAGGTATATGAGGTAAAAAAATAAGATTTTGAAACCTGTGTTTATGTTAAAAAGAAAAGGAGTTAAAAGTGATATAGTTGTGTACCTGACCTTACAGAGTAAACAGAGAATTGTAAAATGAGCTTTCTGTGATGTTGTAATGCTTGATTTATGATGATTGCTAAGTGATGGAAAGTATGGTTATATGTGAATTATGAGCCTTCGGGCAATATTTGTGAATGTTGTGCGGGGACGCCCATATTGTGATGTTGCTTCCCAGACAGGCTGCGGTAGAGTAGTACCAGCCCTGCAAGCTAAATGCTTGGTAGAGGCCTGACTCGCATACCTGCGGTATATTGAGACCTGAGCAAATACCAGCCCTGCAAGTCGAGAGCACTTGGTAGAGGGTATGCGGTACTTAATCTGGGATTAAGTTCTGGGAAGGCCCTATCTGACTTGGAGGGTCGGATTGCATCGGGTGCTGGTCGAAACCGACAAATGAGCTCATTACCTACAGTAGGGACAGACATGCATCATATTTGTTTGTGCATTATTTATTGCTTATCTTCTTGTGTTCTTGTTCTATTCCTTGTTTGTTTGAGCATAACTGTGTGATTGCATATTAATGTGTGAATGTGCATTTACTTCCTATCTTCTCTCTTGTTCATGTGTTAGTTTATGTTGCTGTTATGTACATATTACTCTACATTTATTTATACTTCTATGACCACGGACATTATAAATGAACTTAACTGTAAACCTCGACCTTACTAAGAACTCCCCAGTTCTTACCCCTTACACCTCTACAGATGGACACAGGGGTCCTATTCTACGAGATTGATCCACCGTACATCCACGAGGATCCGGTGCGCAGCGAGTATTACATCTACTGTGCGGTACCTCATATCCGTAATTATGTAGTTCGTGGTAGACCTTTCCAGTACCCTATTAGGACAGCATACTTTAATCCTGATGCACCCTATGATTTTTCTTTATCTTGGTTACACCCCAGCGGACCTGGGATACCTCATCCTGAGGAGCAGATGCCACCTCCACCTGACTATCCTCCTCCACCTGAACCTCCTCTACCTGATGAGCCTATACCTGCCCATCCTATCCATGAGTCACCTCTTGCACCTTTTGTCCTTGATGAGTGGGGTGTTCCTGTGTTGCCACCCGAGCTTGATCCTTTACCTGAGCCGATCGAGCCTCCTGTCTTTGATGAGCAACAGGGACATGAGTATGATCAGATCATGGAGGCGCCACCTCCTTCTCCCGACTGTATTTTGTTTGGTAGATATCCTTTTATGGTTCCTGTGGCCAGCAGTGGTTCCTCGGCTATCACTCCGACAGAAGAAGAGGACGAGGAAGAAGAAGATCCAGAACTAGATCCTAAGTTCATAGTTATCTCCTCTGACAGTGGTTCATAGTTATCACCATTCGCCCGGTGGTTTTCCGTGAGGTACTCTAGACCAGGATTGAGGAGATTTTTTGAGACGCCTAGTCTAACTTCAGTACATTAGAGTGTCTCCCTCACTTTTGTTAGCATGATTAGAGGGAATAGGTGAGCCACTTCTATAACATGATGATTATTATAGTGTGTTACTCCATATTCTGTTGTCTTTTGTTTTATGTATATGAATGTTTAATTATCCCTTGATATATGGAGGGTATGCGACTTTAAATTATTCTTGTTTAAAAAAATTACTTGTAAAATTTGCGGTGTTTTAACAACGTACAGGCTTATATTTATTAATTAATAATACAAAAAAGGAAAAACAAGTTGGTAACATTCAATTTCTAGTATGATCTAGACATGCTAGAAGTTGGGTCGTTACAATTTGGTATCGGAGCGGTTCTTCCTGTTAGATCCTG
This sequence comes from Arachis duranensis, assembly GCF_000817695.3. Taxonomy (NCBI): domain Eukaryota; kingdom Viridiplantae; phylum Streptophyta; class Magnoliopsida; order Fabales; family Fabaceae; genus Arachis; species Arachis duranensis. Next base: position 72,728,422 of record NC_029772.3, on the reverse strand, counting down.
GGGAATGGACTGAATCATGATGTATTGCATGCTCTGTGGTGTGTCTCATGCTTATAGGGTATCTATGTGATATGTGTTGCATGAATGTCTTTGTGCTTTCATTCTGATAATGTTCACGCCCAACTTGAGGTATTAAGAATGATCACCTTGGTATTGATTGTTTGGTGTGAACAGAATCAGGATGCCTCCACAGAGACGTAGCGATCGGGAAGGGTCTACTGTTAACAATCCGCCGCGAAACGATGATAATCTGTTTGCTGCGATTCACGCTATGGCTGAGGCTGTGTGTGAAACGGCGACTGCTACTACCCGAGCAGTTAACCGTCTGGGGGAACGTAATAGAGAGCATAACAATGATCGTAACGGTGAGAATGGTGGGAACGGTGATGGAGATAACATGAATCATGATAGGCCTATGACATTAGCTGCTTTCTTGAAAGTTAATCCACCGAAGTTCAAGGGTACGACTGTAGCAACTGAAGCTGATAATTGGTTCCGAGGCATAGAAAGGTCCTTGAGGGCACAGCATGTCCCGGAAGAACAGTATGTAGAATTTGCTACTTATATGTTGGAAGGGGATGCTCAGCACTAGTGGCAGGGCATTCAACGTTTACTGGAGCAAGATGAGGGTAATATTTTGTGGAATGCTTTCAAAGAAGAGTTCTATAAGAAGTACTTCCCTAGAGCTACTCGTGAGGCAAAGGAGATGGAGTTGATGCAGTTAAAACAGGGAAGTATGTCTATTGCTGAGTATACAAGGAAGTGTGAAGATTTATGTCATTTTTCCAAGGTTTGTCAAGGGAATCCAGCAGATTTCGAAGAGTGGAAATGTTTGAAATTTGAAGGAGGACTCCGTGAAGATTTGTTGAACTCAGTGGTTCCATTGGAAATACGGAATTTTGTGGAGTTGGTTAATAAGAGTCAGCTAGTAGAGGACTGTGCTAAGAAGATAGCTGCAGCTCGGATGAATCGTCCAGGATCTTCTTTTCAGAATTATAATCGGTATACAGCTCCTCAGGGAAAAAATTTTAAGCAGGGAGCAATGCCTTCACGAAGGTACAATCAGAATAGAAATGTTCATGCACGTCTTACAGGAGGGAATGGAGGAAGAATGAGACAGGATATGGGTAAGCGACCTCAGCAGGCGCAGATGCGACCAGTATGTAGGCAGTGTGGAAAAGAGCATGGAAGTAGACCTTGTCAGCTTACAGGCATTATCTATTTTTCTTGTGGTCAGCCTGGACATATGGCTAAGGACTGTCCGAAGAAGCCAGTACAAGGAATAGATAGGCCGCGACAGTAAGGACGTGTGTTTGCTATGACTGCTGATGACGCAATGAAATCAGACTCCCTAATCCAAGGTCAGTGTTATGTCAAATCTCAACTCTTAACTGTACTGTATGACTCTGGTGCATCACATTCATTTATTTCCGAGACTGTTGCGCATGAGTTGGGATTAGATTTCACCATGTTAGATTATAATCTAATTGTTCGTACACCCACATCTCAAAATGCCTCGACTAGTCAAGTATGTCAACAGGTGCCTTTTGTTATTAAGGCTAGGACTTTTATACATGACCTGATTTGTTTGCCTTTGTGTGGTTTAGATATTATCTTAGGTCTAGATTGGTTGTCTAAGCATCATGTTTTCCTTGATTGTTTTAAACAAATTGCTATATTTCCATCATCTGAAATGCACACTGAACCAATTGAGTCTTGTACTTTCTATTTGAATTCCCTAAGAGTTATTTCTAGTAATAGTGGGTTAGAGGGTTACGTTCTACTATCGGCTAGCTCAAAAACTAATGAACAAGACTTGGAGCAAATCCGAGTGGTGAAGGAATTTCCTGATGTTTTTCTGGATGATATACCTGAGTTTCTACCTCAGAGAGAGATAGAGTTTAGTATTGATCTAGTTCCTGGAGCCGGACCAATTTCTATAGCACCGTATCGGATGTCACCGTTGGAACTAGCAGAGTTAAAGAAGCAGTTGGATGAATTGCTGGGGAAGAAGTTTATTCGTTCGAGTGTATCACCATGGGGAGCTCCAGTGTTACTAGTAAAAAAGAAGGATGGTGGAATGAGGTTATGTGTGGATTATCGGCAATTGAACAAGATCACAATCAAGAACAAGTATCCATTCCCAAGGATAGATGATCTGATGGACCAGCTGAGAGGTGCGACAGTATTCTCGAAGATTGATTTGCGGTCAGGTTACCATCAAATCCGGGTGAAGGAATCAGATATACCTAAGACTGCCTTTCGAACTAGGTACAGTCACTATGAGTATACGGTTATGTCCTTTGGACTGACTAATGCTCCTACTGTATTCATGGATTATATGAATCGTATTTTTCGTCCGTATCTAGATCAGTTTGTGGTAGTCTTTATAGATGATATTCTCATCTATTCCAAGACAGAAGAAGAACATGGAGAGCATTTGAGGATTGTGTTGCAAGTATTAAGAGCACGGAAGCTATATGCGAAATTGTCGAAATGTGAGTTTTGGGCGACAGAAGTGGCATTCTTGGGACATGTGATCACACGAGATGGTATAACTGTAGATCCTTTAAAGATCGAGGCCGTAGTACAATGGAAGCAACCCAAGACAGTTACAGAAGTTCGTAGTTTTTTGGGGTTAGCAGGATACTATCGGCGGTTTATCAAGGGTTTTTCACAGATAGCTTTACCTTTGACTCGCCTTACTAGGAAGGAAGTTCCGTTTGAGTGGACAGAGAAGTGTCAAGAAAGCTTTGAAACTTTAAAGGAAAAGTTGACGACGGTGCCAGTTTTGGTGTTACCAGACCCACAGGAACCTTTTGAGGTGTATTGTGATGCTTCTTTTAAGGGACTTGGATGTGTATTGATGCAGCATAGGAATGTGGTAGCTTATGCTTCGAGACAACTAAGACCTCACGAAAGGAACTATCCGACACATGATTTGGAATTAGCAGCAGTGGTCTTTGCACTTAAGATTTGGAGGCACTATTTGTACGGAGCCCAATTTGAAGTTTTCTCTGATCATAAGAGTTTGAAGTATATCTTTGATCAGAAAGACCTTAATATGAGGCAGAGGCGATGGATGGAGTTCTTAAAAGATTATGATTTTAAGTTGAGCTATCATCCTGGGAAGGCAAATGTAGTCGCAGATGCTTTGAGTCGGAAGAGTTTGGGCATATCCTGGATGATGATCAAGGAAGAAGAAATGATCTCAGCCTTTGAAAACTTAAAATTAGGAATGAGAGAGACATCAAGAGGAATTGTTATGGCGCAACTACAATTAACATCTGACTTTAAGATAGCTATTTAGCAAGCTCAAGCCCAGAATTCAGGAATGCTGGCATTGTTAACACGGATGAAGGCAGATCAGTCGGAAGAGGTACGCCAAGATAAAGAGGGAATATGGAGATATAGGAACAGAATTTGTGTACCTGCTCAGGAGGACTTGAGAAAGAACATTCTGACCGAAGCTCATGAAAGCAGATTTTCTATCCATCCCGGAACGACTAAAATGTACCAGGACCTGAAGAAGATGTTCTAGTGGTCGGGAATGAAGAAAGATGTAGCAACGTATGTTTCAAAGTGTCTCACTTGCCAGAAGATTAAGGTGGAACATCAAAAACCACCTGGAACCCTGCAACCATTGGAGATACCGCAATGGAAATGGGAAGAGATTACGATGGATTTTGTTACTGGGTTACCAAGAACCTCTGTCGGGCATGATGCAATTTGGGTAATTGTAGATCGATTGACAAAATCAGCGCATTTTCTACCAATTCAAATTGGTCACAGCTTGGAGAAACTCGCCCGGTTATACATTCAGGAGATAATACAATTGCATGGAATATCTTCATCAATTGTGTCAGACAGAGATCCAAGGTTTACTTCTAGATTTTTGGGAGCTCTACAGAAAGCTTTTGGGACGAAGTTGCACTTAAGTACAACATATCCCCCACAAATTGATGGACAGAAAGAACGAACAATTCATACCTTGGAAGATATGTTGAGATCTTGCGTGATGGACCAACAGGGTAACTGGGACAAATACTTGCCATTGATTGAGTTTGCCTACAACAACAGTTATCAACAGAGTATCGGAATGGCACCATATGAGGCCCTCTACGGAAGAAAGTGTCAATCACCATTATGTTGGTATGACAAGGAGGAAGGCAGGATTTTGGGGCCAGACTTGGTACAAGAAACTACCGAACGGATTAAGCACATTCGAGAGAAGATTCAAACTGCCCAAAGTTGACAAAAGAGCTATGTAGATACTAGGCATAGGCCCTTAGAATTTAACAAAGGTGACCATATTTTCTTAAGAGTGACACCTACGACTGGAATAGGTAGAGCTCTTAGGACTAAGAAATTGAATCCACGATACTTAGGTCCTTTTCAAATTCTTAAAAGAGTCAGTCCAGTAGCATACCAAGTAGCTCTCCCTCCTTATTTGTCAAACCTTCATGATGTTTTTCATGTTTCACAACTCAAAAAGTATAATCCCGACGAAAGCCACGTTTTACAACCAGAGACAGTACAGCTGCGAGCTGACTTGACATATCAAACCCTACCAGTCAGGATTGCGGAACGAAGTGACAAACAGCTTAGAGGCAAGACAGTATCATTGGTTAAGGTAGCATGGGGACAAACTGGGACTGAAGAGTACACATGGGAGCTGGAAGACAAGATGAGAACAAACTACCCGTTTCTCTTTTCAGGTAATTGAAATTTTGAGGACAAAATTTTCTTTTAGGAGGCTAGAATGTAACGGCCTAGCCCCGAAGAAACGGCGCTTTTTCGGGATCAAACGGAATTTTTACAGAATTTTTAGGAATTTCTATGCATATAAGCACCTCCACTGCACAGGTGCTGCGTCATCAAGCTGCTGAGTCAGTAGCTTGATTGCACAGGACACCTCTCCTAATCTAAGAAGGCACGTTGCGAAGAGTTGCATTTTTTAGCCACTTCGGGCCCGAATTTCAAAATTCTGATTTCCGTGGTTAGTCTCTATGTGACGAGCCGGTCACGAATTTCGAGAGAAAAATTATATTAATATAATATTCATATATTACTATTTTATTCCGAATATTATATTATTATCTTCTCTACTGTGATTAATGTTGATCTATGTTTAGTAATATAATAACTGAGTTAGAAATCTACCGGTAACGGATAATACTGGCATTCTTAGATGAACTTAGCAATGCTAATGCTTCATCATATATCTTTTATACTCATGATTATCATGTTACTAGTATCATTTATACTAGTAAAGCTCATGCTTATCCTTAAGTAGTATAATCTGATGTATTTAATTTTCGTAATTATCTTTAGAATGATAGTTTATTATTAAACTCTGATGAGTCAGCACCCTGTGACACGTGGCTCTCCCAGAGTTAGCCACTATATGTTTTCTTTCTTGCTCTCCAAGCAAAGCTTACTTAAGGAAAAAGTAAGAAATACATGTATTCTAATACATCTAGCTTTAGTAATTATCCTTCTTTTTATCATCATGAAGCTTCAGCCTTCATGGTTCATAAGATTCTAAAGTTGTTGTTGATGTTAAAATAGGCGTAAAAGTGCTTCTGGAAGCTTGTTTTTGGTGCAATCTTGGACAGCAGCAAAGGAGGTAAGGTTTGGTAAATTAATCAATGATTGGCTGTGTTCTTGAAGTGTTAAATCAGATCTTGTTGCTTGAGGTTTGATTTTGGGTGTTTGTGTGATGGTTTGATCATGAAATCTTGTTGTTTAATGCTTGAAAATCATGTTTATGATGGTTTTGAAGTGGCTGTTGGTGCTGCTGGAAAACATGACATTCCAGCCATGAAAATCATGAGTTTTGATGCTTATTTGATGTGCATTTAATGGCTGGAAAGTTTCTCTTTGGTTTGATAAAAATCGGGTTCAAATTGGTTTCCGAAAAGATTGAAAAACTAGCTGAAAATCAAGCAGAAATCTGATGAACTTTTGGAAAAATGTTTTTGGTTTTTGGAAGAACATGAAAACGTGTATTCATGGAGTTTTGGGGTCAAAATACAATTATTAAAAAGTTTGGGGTTGAAAATTAATTAATCAAATGTTGAGGGGCTAAAGTACAATTATTAAAAGTTATAAGGGTCAGAGTGCAATTTCCAAGAAGTTCGGGGGACAAAATGCAATTTTTGAAAGTTAAATAAAATATTATTATTTTAATAATAATATTATTTAATTAATAATAATAAAATATTGATAAAAAGACAGTTTTTGTAAAAGTCTCAGGAAGGTAGTTTTGAGTCCAGAATTCTCTAATTTCCTTTACTAAACACCTAAGAAGAGGTATAAGAGAAGATATAGAGGTATATGAGGTAAAGAAACAAGATTTTGAAACCTGTGTTTATGTTAAAAAGAAAAGGAGTTAAAAGTGATATAGTTGTGTACCTGACCTTACAGAGTAAACAGCTTTCTGTGATGTTGGAATGCTTGATTTATGATGATTGCTAAGTGATGGAAAGTATGGTTATATGTGAATTATGAGCCTTCGGGCAATGCTTGTGAATGTTGTGCGGGGACGCCCGTATTGTGATGTTGCTTCCCAGACAGGCTGCGGTAGAGTAGTACCAGCCCTGCAAGCTGAATGCTTGGTAGAGGCCTGACTCGCATACCTGCGGTATATTGAGACCTGAGCTAATACCAGCCCTGCAAGTCGAGAGCACTTGGTAGAGGGTATGCGGTACTTAATCTGGGATTAAGTTCTGGGAAGGCCCTATCTGACTTGGAGGGTCGGATTGCATCGGGTGCGGGTCGAAACCGACAAATGAGCTCATTACCTACAGTAGGGACAGACATGCATCATACTTGTTTGTGCATTATTTATTGCTTATCTTCTTGTGTTCTTGTTCTATTCCTTGTTTATTTGAGCATAACTGTGTGATTGCATATTAATGTGTGAACGTGCATTTACTTCCTATTTTCTCTCTTGTTCATGTGTTAGTTTATGTTGCTGTTATGTACATATTACTCTACATTTATTTATACATCTATGACCACGGACATTATAAATGAACTTAACTGTAAACCCCGACCTTACTAAGAACTCCCCAGTTCTTACCCCTTACACCTCTACAGATGGACACAGGGGTCCTATTCTACGAGATTGATCCACTGTACATCCACGAGGATCCGGTGCGCGGCGAGTATTACATCTACTGTGCGGTACCTCGTATCCGTAATTATGTAGTTCGTGGTAGACCTTTCCAGTACCCTATTAAGACATCATACTTTAATCCTGATGCACCCTATGATTTTCCTTTATCTTGGTTACACCCCGGCGGACCTGGGATACCTCATCCTGAGGAGCAGATGCCACCTCTACCTGACTATCCTCCTCCACCTGAACCTCCTCTACCTGATGAGCCTATACCTGCCCAGCCTATCCATGAGTCACCTCCTGCACCTTTTGTCCTTGATGAGTGGGGTGTTCCTGTGTTGCCACCTGAGCTTGATCCTTTACCTGAGCCTATCGAGCCTCCTGTCTTTGATGAGCAGCAGGGACATGAGTATGATCAGATCATGGAGGCGCCACCTCCTTCTCCCGACTGTATTTTGTTTGGTAGCTATCCTTTTATGGTTTCTGTGGCCAGCAGTGGTTCCTCTGCTATCACTCCGGCAGAAGAAGAGGACGAGGAAGAAGAAGATCCAGAGGAAGATCCTAACTTCATAGTTATCTCCTCTGACAGCGATGACGATGAGCCAGGCGAGGCGCCAGCAGGCGAGCATCGCCCGGTGGTTTTCCGTGAGGTACTCTGGACTAGGATTGAGGAGATTTTTTGAGACGCCTAGTCTAACTTCAGTACATTAGAGTGTCTCCCTCACTTTTGTTAGCATGATTAGAGGGAATAGGCATATCATAGAGTTAGGCTAGCCTGGGTGCCAGCTTAGGGGCTTTTGGTCAGGCCAGGCCCTGTGGCGTCTTATGTACATATATGTACATACTATATGAGTCACTGACTTAGGGGTGTTGTACTATAGCTATATGCTTATATAACTGAGCCATTTCTGTAACATGATGTATATTATAGTGTGTTACTCCATATTCTGTTATCTTTTGTTTTATGTATGTGAATGTTTAATTATCCCTTGATATATGGAGGGTATGCGTCTTTAAATTATTCTTGTTTTAAAAAAAATTTTACTTCTAAAATTTGCGGTGTTTTAACAACGTACAGGCTTATATTTATTAATTAATAATACAGAAAAGGAAAAACAAGTTGGTAACATTCAATTTCTAGTATGATCTAGACATGCCAGAAGTTGGGTTGTTACAATATATATCTCACACATAATTATTTAAAGGTGTATTTCTTAAAACAGAAAAGCTCTGCATACAAGCGATTAGGGCTTGTAAGCATTACAAGTCAATTAACCACCAACCCCCCAAAACGTGCTTCTAGTGTTACGTCCCTTACACGCGTGTATATTTATAGTTTATAGCTTTTTTGTTATTTTAGTTGAGTTGTTGTCGTTCGGGTGTTTTATATCAGACATGATTGGGTGTATTTTTAGTTTTTGACATGGTGTATTCTGCAGCATCTCTCTGTTGTTGATGACCAGTTTGTTCCCAAGGTTGGAATGACCTTTACCACCCTTGAAGATACTGAAAAATTTTACGGGAACTACGCCAAGGCTGCAGGATTTTCTACAAGAGTTCGGAGCACAAATAGGAAGGGAAACGAGATTAAGAATCAATTGATTAGATGTAGCAGAGAGGGAAAATGGAAATCTAAAATATCTCCGATCGAGAAGACGAATCCGGCAGCCGGTTTAAACTGTCCTGCAAGAATTTATATACACACATTGAAGGATGTTGGTGCTTGGATCATTTCAAAGGTTGTGCTAGATCATTCACACCCTTGCTGTCCAAGTAAAGCAGAGATGCTCAAACAGCACAGAGAACTAAGCATGTCCATTCGTCGTACAATAGAGAATAATGAGGAGGCTAGTATTAAACCAAGCAAAACTTACCAATCATTTGTTGCGGCTGCCGGGGGTCACCGCGAGTTAAATTTTATTGAAAAGGATGTGAGGAATTACATTACGAGAGAAGTGAGAAATGTTTCTGAACAAGAAGATGCAAATGAATTCGGAAAATATTTGTTAAGAATGAAAGAGAAGAATCAGAATTTCTTTTTTGAGCTTGAACTCAAGGAGGATCAATCGATTAAGCTGGCTTTTTGGGCCGATGCAAGAAGTAGAGCTGCCTTTGAGTATTTCGGAGATGTTATTTCATTTGACATCACCTACAATACAAACAGGTAACAAACTGTCCCTGTTTATGATGCTAAATTAATGTATTTTTATGAATCCACGGCAGAGGTGTATATTGGGTGTTTTTGGGTGTATACAAAGCATTTGTTGGGTGTATGTAATGATTTTTCATTCTGCACTATGGTAATTTGTTTCAGGTATAATTTGGTTTGTAGTTCTTTTGTCGGGGTGAATCACCACGGTCAGTCAACACTTCTTGGATGCTCTTTGATGAAAAATGAAGAAATTGAATCATTCAAATGATTATTTCAATGTTGGCTTCGTTGCATGGGAGGAAATGCTCCGAAAGGGTTTCTCACCGATCAATGCGCATCAATGAAAAGGGCTTTAGAGGCCTGTATGCCAACAACAATTCACCGTTGGTGTATTTGGCTCATCATGAAGAAGATTCCAAACAAATTAAACGGGTACAAGGGACATGCAGAAATTGAACAAGAAATGAGCGAAGTTGTTTGGAACTCTCATAGTAAAGACTAATTTGATAGGAATTGGAATGATTTTCTGCTGAATTTTGGTCTTGTGGACAATAAGTGGCTTTCAGGTAATGTTTGTTTAAAATCTGCAGCAGATGTGTAATTTTAATTTTTTTCGGGTGTATTTATAGTCTGTGTTTGGGTGTATTCTGCAGATCTCTATGAAGACCGTCATATATGGGTTTCAATCTATCTGGATCACCACTTCTGGGCAGGGATGAGAAGCACACAAAGGAGCGAGAGCATGCATTCATTTTTTAACAAGTTTCTTACCCGGAACATCTCGCTTATTCAATTTTTCAAACAATACGATAATTACCTCGAAAGCAGGGAGCAAGCAGAAAGAGAATCAGATGCTGCAGATTTTCATACGGTCATACCGTGTGCAACCAAATCCTCCATTGAAGCTCAGTTTTAAGATGTGTACACTCATCATAAGTTTAGGAAAGTCCAAGCACAATTCAGAGAAAAGGCGAATTGCATCACTAGATTAACGAATTCCGCTCTAGGCTATTCAGTATACGAAGTTGGAGAATAAGTTTCCAGCTCAATATTCAACAAGTTTGTGGTTACTTACGACTCAGTGGCAGTCGAGGTAAAATGCCAATGCTTATTATTCGAGTGAAGAGGGATATTGTGCCGTCACACACTAAGCGTGTTAAGCTTTGAATGAGTAAGCCAAGTGTCACCTAGATATATACTGGAATGATGGAGCATGAAGGTAAAGAGGCGACACACACACATCAAGAGCAGCCACGACGAGCCACTGATGGAGCCAAGAATCAAGAGGTTTGACCAATTGGTTTTTCGTTCGCAAAATATTTTCAAATTTGCATCAGAATCGGAGGAGCTGACTGCAATTCTGCACCGTGCATACGATAACGTCATGGTTGAGATGGAATCATTGAAAGCCAAAAGGAAGGGCACATCTTCTTTATCTCACGAAGACGCCAACTTGAAATCCATTAATGAGCTTCAAAGCCCTCCAAGGATTCGAACAAGAGGACGTCCAAAAAATAGGCTAGGTTCAAAGTTGGACAAACAGATTGCAAATGCCACAAAGAAGAAGAAAACAAAAGGTCTAAATGAGGTAAAAGGAATGTTCTTTAAATATGTGGTGTAAAAGTTTATTTTTCTCGTTAATAGTTTAGCTAATATGTGAGTTTGTTATATTCAGTTAAACCTCTTTGATGCTGCATCAGTGGTGCATTCAAATTCCAGCCCATATCAAGGACGTGTTATGAATTATCAATTCAGGGTACCAGCAGCAGCGGATAACTCTTTGGGTGTATAGTTACAGAATATGGGTGTAAAAACACTGTTCTTTTGGGTGTATTTCTGAATTTTCTTGTGTTTCACATTTTACATATATATACATATATATACTTCAGAATCTTGTTTTTATGTTATAAAATACTGTTTGTTTTTTTTTTACAACGGTTTAAGGGTTTTAGGTTTTAGGATTTAGGGTTTTAGGGTTTACGGTTTATGTTTTAGGGTTTACGGGTTAGGGGTTAGGGTTTAGGTTTTAAGGGTTTAGGGTTTAGGGTTTTAGGGATAAAGCATCAAGGGGATAGATTTTTTGGTGCATATTCAACTTTCTTTGGGTGTAAAAAATGGCAGGTTATGGGTGTATATTTGGTTTGATGTTTTTCTTCATATTATAGTACCTGTAATTTAGACATTTTGAATACAGCAGAGAGAGTTTAATTATTGAAAGAAATTTTACAATAAACTAGATTATAATTGGCAAATTTTTACAGCATGTGTTCAATTTGTTACAAGACTATATAACATTTACATTAATCAATGTCAATATCCTTAGAATCTATCTGACAATATGGACTCAATAACAATGAGGATGGCTTGGACATTCTTATTGCATTACTTCCCCTAATGGCTTCAGCTTTGTCTTGATGTCATGGAATAGAAACCGGGAAGCATATTCTACTCTAAAGTGGTCCACCTCGTGCTACAGTTAAAAAGAATATTCTGTTTAATCAATCATGTTAATTGAGTAATGTAATAAAGAGTTATTTAGTTTTAAACACATTTACCTGGGTCCAATTGTCCCACTCATACTTCCGCCTTTTAATGTTTGCGGGCTCAAATATCTCAAGCCACTTCATTACATAGATAACACAGTCATAGCTGAAAACAAAGAAAATAAATTACAAATTACATATAGGAAAGTTTAATTTTTAGAGTGAAAGATTTATACCTTGTCTTTTGGCCTGAGATGTTAAGGTATGGTAGTTCAATTTCCTTGTCCTTGTCTTTGTCTTCAGAGGTGCCCCCCAGCATATACTTTAATTCGTGAAATTACATATCCATTAAAACACAAAACAAATCAGTAATACATGAATAATTTCAATAAAGGGATACAACCAAAGGAGCACAAAGTTACACCTTATATTGAACAGAAATACACCCAACTATCAAAATACAGAACACAGAAACAACTTACAATGAATGTATCAGGGCAGTTCTCTCATCAGACGAAGATTTCGTGTGATATGGGTCGAGTATATAAAATTTCTGCTTTCTTGTATCAGCCAACCATAACCACCAATGTTGTGAATGGCAAACAGGTGCAAAAATCTGAAAAATGTTCAGATTGAACATTGTTTTAGTTTATTTGGCACATAAGTAAAAAACGGTAATAAGAATTTTTAGAAATGAAAACTTACATAACGATGGATGCTAATTTTTAAGGTCCAAGAAAGGTATAAACATTGGGTAGTCTTCCACCCTGAATGGCTTATTGTTATTAGGCTATAAGAATACCCCTTTTGGATGATTTCCAAGGGCCATGTTCTGCAAAAATTGTGAACCACCAAATAAATACAGAAAATACACCCAAACGAATCCAGAAAATATACCCAAATGAATAAACAACTTACACCCAATTGAACACAGAAAATACACCCGAAGGAATGCAGAAAATACAACCGAAATTCGTTGAAGCAACCCTTACCACAATATCAGGGGGGAGACAGTATACTTCTTCTTGAAACCTCTTAATCTTTTGCTGATTTAGGATGAAGCACATGGCAGAGACAATCTAGAAAAAGATGCCAAAATCAATTTTACATCAATCAGCATTGCAGTTAATTTTGGTGATAAAAATATTAATGTTATTGTAATATTACCTCAGCTTCTATATGCGTTTCAGATGCGAGTGATGCAAGGTGGAGTTTTGACAAAGTGTATCTATCTTGGGCTTGGAGTGTGTAGATGGTGTCAAACTCATTAGTTAGTCCATCTGCGTATGTCTTCACTCGTATGGCCCAGAGGTAGCATTTCTCTTTCATGTCAGAAGTAACTTCATTCGTCCTCTCAGGAGTTTCAAACTTCTCGAAACTCTCTGCGCCACTCTCCTTGGGAATCTACAAACTTTTTTCTTTTGTTGTCACCCCACCACTTACAATTTTTTGTACCAGATCCCCTAATTGTTCTAGCAATTTTGGGGGTTTCTAGAGTTTTTGCCTTCTCTCTGTCTTGCATTGACATTCCCTCCTGTGTTGCTGCTTCTTCTTGGCTTGAATCAGTCAAGCTAAGGCTGAATGATGGCATCGGATCTGTTTTAGGAATATACGATGCAGTCCATGCCATCATCATCAGTGCAACAGCATCTTCTGGGACAGGATTACTGCGTGATCATGTATAACGTATTATAAGAATAAGAATATACGAATGATAACGAAACTTTGATTTTACTCTGATGAACTTACATTTTAGAAGGAGCTAGGGGAAGCATGGGTGCCTTCTTCAAGTTGTTGGGGGGTTCAGGAGTGCTGCACGGTTACGTAAAATTAATCATGTTATAAAAAAAACTAGTCAGGGATCAATCGTGAAAATATACACCCCAACAGGGGCAATATACACCTAAACTGTAACCAAATACATACCCAATACTATTTCTTACCTTTTTGTAGTTCCTTCAATTTGTAGCACAGGGGTTGGTTCATTTTCTGTCTCAGGTATTTGTTCAATTTCCGGCATAGTAGTTGTTTGGGACAATGGTAGACAAACTTGAATCAGAACTCTAAACAAGAAGAAAAATAAAAGGTTTACAAAGCCTCCGAAAATAAAAAGGTTATAAGGTTGAAATATTCTTGAAAAACTCACATTGCAAGCGCTTCGGATGGTGTCTCTTCCCTTACAACCATCATATTCTCTTCAGCCGACTCACTGGCTGACTCTTCAACCAGACTCAACCTAAAATACACCCTAAGAAAGTCAAAAATACACCCGAACCATTCAAAAGAAAGACATGCTTTGTTTTTTGAGAACTTACATACTTGCAGTTTTTGCTTTTTTTTCCTGCTTTTTTTCTCGAATAAAACAATAAAGGACTTTTTTTCTAAAAAAATATATATACAGAATTAAAAGTAGAAGGTAATAAAAGAATAAAAGCAACGGTTATTTCAAAGAGAAATTACATGCTCTCTGCGGGTTTGTTTATGCTACTTTGGTCTGTCTGTCCTTGAGAGGAAAGATAATCACTTCCCAAGTTTACGTCCGATATTCTAAACATAATAGAGTACATGTTATTCACAAAAAATATCATACTGTTAAATCACGATAACAAGATTTTATCAAATAAAGCTTCTTACGTTTCAGATGAGACATAGTGACCTTCCGTCGATCGCAGGTCGGCTTCCTTCTCCCTGCGAAACAAGAAACAATTATTAGCAAAGAAAACACCCTAAAATTTAAAATATACACCCCCAACAAGACATACCCCTGTGTAGCAGATTTTTTATTGTTTTTTCTTAAGAATTCATCTAAATCTTCAGTTCCAATTTCAGATCTGATAATACATGCATAAAAGAACATGTTAACAAATATAATTTTGATGATAGACGGTAATATAGCTTAGAAAGTACTGTACCCATGATAGGATTGAGCTTGCTCAGGAAATGAATCCTCCACAGTGACCTTTTTCTTTTTGGATTGTGTCCTAGGGAAAAAACAAGTATGACTCAGAAATACAAAATTAATTTGATCACAAAACACTATCCAAAGAAGTGCTTACTTTTTTGGTGTTCTCTGAGTCTTTTTCTTTGTTTTTTGCTTCTTCACTGGTGATGATTCTTCGCTTCTATAAGTTAATAAGAGACACTCTGTTAATACATGAAATCTTGATAATAAACCCAAAGGAAAGGAGTAATAATTTCAGAATATTAGTCATCAGTTGATTCAGATTCTGAATCAGAATCCTCCTGAATATTCTTTCTTTTTTTGGACTCTATTCTGGAAGGCAAACAATCATTATTTAAAAACATACTAAAAGGGATAAAATACACCCAAATGAATGCACAAGATACACCCAAATAAATGCACAAAATACACCCAACTGGATAAATAAAATACACCCAACTTGATAAACAAAATACACCCAATTGGATAAACAAAATACACCCAAGTATAGTACTTACTTTTTGCCTTTTCGAGTGTGTTGTTTTCTTGTTGAATCCTCTGAGGCTTCTTCAGTCTCAGACTCAGAGGTAGAATGGTCACTTTCAGTTGTTTCAGTCTTAGATGATGATGTTGAACTTGCCTTCCTTTTTTTGTTTTTTTTTTGTTTCTTCTTTTGTTTCTTTTTTCTTTATTTCTTTCATTTTTTCCTTTGTGTCGGCCATCTTTACAATCCCCTGAAACATTAGAAATTTTAGTTAGCAGCATTCAGGTAAATAAAATACACCCAAGATATTTTATTCACTTACCATATGTTCCTCAATTTCTTCCCTCATTCTTTTGACCAATTGCTCCTTAGTCCAGTTGGCAATCCAGGGTTCTGGAGGTCTTTCTACTCTCTTCTTGTCTTTATTTTTTGACAGATGAAAGTAAATTATCATCAGGGAAAACAGGCAGCCGTCAATTGCCTTTTTCTTTTTCAGATTGTAATCTGTTATGCCCTTAATGATAAAATTCAAAACATGTGCTCCCCAGTTCCGCTCTGTTATTGTGTCCATCTTGAAAATTGGGGCCAGGTGCACATGTGAGATTTTGTTTATTGTCGTTGGTAACAGGAACGCCATCTGTATATAGAGGATGAAAATCCTCTTGAACATGAGGCGATCCTGTTCATTATCAACGCCAATAGCCATCATCTCATCTGTCAGATTTTTGAGGGTCTTACCCTAGAATCTTCTAAAAATTTGTTTGTCATCTTCAGAAAGATCCTTATAATTGACTTTCTGAGGAAATATATCTCATACAAAAAGAAAAACAACATATTATGAAAATGAGTTCAAATACACTCAAGCATGAATTAAAATACACCTGAATATGACTCATATACACTTATATTTTTTAGCGAGTTACCTGACGCGTTGATGCCAAGCGTAGCCCCTATTGTTTTTTGGTGTTACTTTAAACGAACCGTAGCCAGTTTGTAGTCTGTTATCCCCTAATTTAAAGGAGTTAGCCAACTCCCTTAATATTTGGTGATGCACCCTTAGTGGCGGAATGTGCATCAGGCCACCAAATCCCAAATCCCTAACAATTGTTTTCTTCTCCTCGCTCATGTTTCTGAATTTCTCACTTAACAAATGGGTTGCACACTTAAAGTCTTTGGTTTGCTATAAACAAAGCAAAATTATAGTCAGATATATTTCTATTATATAAAACTGATTTCATCTAAGACATATATTTGTTCTTACATTTTTTTCAGCCTGGTTTCTGCCTGCCATTTTTTCTGAAATGAAAAATACACCCATAGATATCAGTAAGATACACCCATAGATATCAATCAGATACACCCATAGATATCAGTCAGATATCACTCAAACATGCATAAATATACAAGGTCAAGCAATATACACCCATGGACAAGCAAATATTAGAACAGTTGCAACTGTTGACCATATTACAGTATATCAGTTCAGAAATATACACCCAACAAATTATGCCATATACACCCAACAACTTACTCCATATACACCCACCAAATTACGCAATATACTCCTAAAAATTAGTTACGAGAAGAACTAGAACAACAAGAACAGTAACACGTAGAACAACTAAGAAGAATAGTAAAACCTAGAACCAAGAATAACAGTAAAACCTAAAACAAGTAGAATATTAAAAACTATAAAATGAGACCTAGAACAAAAAGAACATTAAAACTTAGAAGAACGTAGAAGAACAGTAAAACCTAGTTCTTCGATTTTGAAATGTGGAAAATATACAAGATGAGTAAAATAGTAATGTACCTTAAGTAATATATCGTCGTTTTTTCTGGAGATTGTTGATGGAGAGTTCTATCTTGTGTTGATGAAGAGTTCTAATATTCACGACGAGTTCTATCTCTACAGTTTGCAATGTTGCTCGAAAATGGACAGTTTGTGTTTTCTTCGAAAGGTTTGGAGAAGTGAAAGAGTGCGCCATTAAGGAGCGTTTTTTGCGAAGCGCAACCGTTGAGTGACACGCGTGTATTTTACACTCCATTCAAAGTGAGTGACTGCGCGTGTGAATGAAGTCTGGGCTGAAAACTTGTAAAATTTGTAGAGCCTTTTTATTTGTATGTGTAGCAGGCCCTTTCTTAAAAATAATAGAGTATATCCGATTGTAAATATTTTTTTTTTGGTGACTATCCGATTGTAAATATATTATCACTTAAAAAGTTAAAATCAATGACCTTATAATTGGATTTAAAAATAACGGAAGAATTGTAATCAGGTACTAGAACTGTAAACTGTATAATCTATAACGAAAAACGGACGCGGTTGCTTCTTAGCTCTTTCTCCCGCTAGAACCTTTAGTTTAAAAATCCGTTACCGCGAACTGCTCCGGGGGACCGAACCCGGACCAAAACGGGTCCAGTTTCAGTTTCACGTATTTCAGTATTTACCCTTCGCTGGTAGTGGTAGGTATCCTTTTTGGCGTTTATCGCCAGCACATTGTCAGAAATGTATCTTATCATGGGTCGGGTCAAGTAACCCGATGACATATTTCTCATTTTTATGGTTTATCTACAATGGGAAACACCACGTGGCCTTCTCTCAACTCATTCACAGATCTAAGAGAGCTTCGTCTTCCTCCATCTTCGTCTTCCTCCTCCAGCCAAAACGCACCGTATCAGTATCAAAATCATTATCCACAACAACATGCTACTGCGGTACCTTCTCAATCTCTGAACACCGAGCTCGCTTCACAGAGAAAATGACCATACTGCCCTACATAACCGTCCCCAACATCTCACCCTTCTCCGCCACCCTCATCCTAAATCCTAACACCAACCATCTCCACCTCCACCACCACCACCAATTCCGCCACCTCTACCTCCCCCGTCGTCACAACGGTCGGCGCATCCAGTTCACTACCGTTGCTCGCTCCCGCGAGGTCGTCCTCGGGAACCCGTCGGTGACGGTGGAGAAAGGCAAGTACAGCTACGACGTCGAAACCCTAATAAATAAGCTCAGCAGCCTTCCGCCACGTGGCAGCATCGCGCGGTGCCTCGACGCCTTCAAGAGCAAGCTCTCCCTCAACGACTTCGCTCTCGTGTTCAAGGAGTTCGCCACGCGTGGCGATTGGCAACGAACCCTGCGACTCTTCAAGCACATGCAGCGCCAGATATGGTGCAAGCCAAACGAGCACATCTACACAATCGTCATCACCTTGCTCGGCAGAGAAGGACTCCTAGACAAGTGCCGCGAGGTGTTCGATGAAATGCCTGAACAAGGCGTTCCTCGCTCTGTCTTTGCCTACACCGCCATAATCAACGCCTATGGCCGCCACGGACAGTACCAGACCTCCCTCGAATTGCTCGATTTGATGAAGAGAGAGAGGGTTTCACCGAGTATCTTGACTTACAACACTGTAATCAATGCTTGCGCGAGGGGTGGGTTGGATTGGGAGGGTTTGTTAGGGTTATTTGCTGAGATGAGGCATGAAGGGGTTCAGCCTGATGTAGTTACGTATAATACTATGCTTCATGCTTGTTCTCGTAGGGGTTTGGGCGATGAGGCTGAGATGGTGTTTAGGACTATGAATGAAGGTGGGGTTGTTCCTGATATCACTACTTATAGTTACCTTGTTGATACTTTTGGGAGATTGAATAAACTTGAGAAGGTTTCGGAGCTTCTTAGGGAGATGGAGGAAGGTGGTAATTTGCCTGATGTAACGTCTTATAATGTGCTTTTGGATGCGTATGCTGAGAAGGGGTCGATTAAGGAGGCACTAGGGGTGTTCCGGCAGATGCAGACGGCAGGGTGCGTGCCAAATGCGACCACTTATAGTATTCTGTTGAATTTGTATGGGAAGCAGGGGAAGTATGATGATGTTAGGGACCTTTTCCTTGAGATGAAAGTTAGCAACACGGAGCCTGATGCTGGTACCTATAACATTCTTATACAGGTGTTTGGAGAAGGTGGATACTTTAAGGAGGTGGTTACTTTGTTCCATGATATGGTGGAGGAGAATGTACAGCCTAACACGGAGACGTATGAGGGTTTGATATTTGCTTGTGGGAAGGGAGGGCTCTATGAGGATGCCAAGAATATTTTACTTCATATGGATGCTCAGGGAATGGTTCCGAGTTCCAAGGCTTACACTGGGGTGATTGAAGCCTATGGCCAGGCTGGACTGTATGAAGAGGCAATAGTTGCGTTTAACACTATGAATGAAGTGGGAAGCAATCCAACTGTCGAGACATACAATTCGCTCATTCATGCATTTGCAAAGGGAGGATTATACAAGGAGGCTGGAAAAGTTTTATTGAAGATGGGTGATTCAGGTTTGCAGAGGGATGTGCATTCGTTTAATGGTCTAATTGAAGCTTTCAGGCAAGGAGGTCAGCATGAAGAGGCGATAAAAGCGTATGTAGAGATGGAGAAGGCTAACTGCGATCCTAATGAGCTGACACTCGAAGCAGTATTAAGTGTATATTGCTCAGCAGGACTTGTTGACGAGGGTGAAGAACAGTTCCAAGAAATTAAAGCTTCAGGAATACTGCCCAGTGTCATGTGTTATTGCATGATGCTTGCTCTTTATGCAAAGAATGATAGGTCAGCAATCTTCTATGTTTGTTGCAGTGCTTTTAATGTCTTTAAAAATATAGCAGCTCTACTTTCTAATTAACTTTGAAGCTATAATACTTGGGTGCTTACAAATAGGATTGTGAAAATTGCTGAACTAGATATTGGATAAAACATCAGCAGAGTGATGACAACTCAGAATTATTGACAAAAAGATACAGAAGAGATGGCATCTAAAAGCTTATACTTTCTTTGCAGTTGTTTGCATGATTGGATTAAAATGAAAGCAAGTTTCAGTATAATGATCTTTTGATACAATCTCTGCATTGAAGTATGAATACTGTTTCTCATTTCTTTTGAACAAGAGAATATTGCACAAGCCCTTATGACCAACATCGTATGAATTTATCTTTCTAACAATCTTTTTTAGACTTGTGTTATGATTTGCATTCTTCTTATTAATATTTCTTCCCTTTCCATATGCTCTATGTATATTCCCCCTAGACATTTCTTTTCTTTTCTTTTTCCTTTTTCTTTGTCGTGTTTGGAAAACCCTGAATGTTTTTGTGGAGCAGAGTTCTATGTTGTTATTCAGCATCCCTGCTTTTTCTTTTTGTTGTTTTGATTTTCAATTCAATACTCTAAATGCCAGAAACTGAGCAAATCCCAATGTTACTGCATATCCTTCAACAAAAGGCTCAAGATATAACGTATTTAAAGATGCTGCATATAGCAGATAAATGGCTTGCCAAGATACATGGTTTATGATAGGAACGACAGTGTTGTTTGATCGACGTAGCCAAGCCCATCTAGTGGGAAGACTTAATTGTTGTTGTTCTCTTGTCTATTTTGCAATCTGGTCTTTGTTGCAATGCAAAGATCGAACTCAATGTGCATGTTCTGTTAACCTTAAGAACCTATCAATTGCATTCTACCTCTGATGCTTTATTTATCTTTTCTCTTGTAAGTTTACGTCTCTTCATGGTTTCAGGTTCAATGATGCCTATAATCTACTTGATGAGATGATCACAACAAGGGTGTCGGATATTCATCAAGTGATAGGACAAATGATCAAGGGAGATTTTGATGATGACTCTAATTGGCAGATTGTAGAGTATGTCTTTGATAAACTGAATTCAGAAGGATGTGAATTTGGAATGAGGTTCTATAACACACTGAACAAATAAACTTGTGTGGTCTGTGGATGTACACAGGTATTGTGGCTAACAATTCTTTCTGAACTTGTATTATTCGTTATAGAGGAAAACATAAAGAAGTATAGCATTCTTAATGTTCAGGCACTGAAAAATAGAAACCTTAGCATCCTTAATATTTAGGCACTGACAATTAGAAACCTTCAACTTTAAATTCTGGCAATTGGTTCTTCAATTTGAAAAATCTCTGCATAGCTAATTTTTGTTTATGTATGATGGATGGTTTAATAATTGAAATGACTAGGGGTGATGATATAAGCGACTTTGAAAACTTTTCTTCAAATCTCAAGGTGTTTAATTGATTAAATAAGGAGTTGATAATTTCTTTTCTCAGCATTGAAGATTCTAGTCTGTGTTTCTCCCTTTAAGGAGAGATGTGAAACTAAAAACTTAGCTTACCGTGCAGGATGTGGGAAGGTGGAGCATTAACAGCATTGTCCCTTTGGCTCAACAATATGCAAGAGATGTTCAGAGCTGATGAGGATCTTCCTGAGCTTGCAGCAGTAGTTGTGGTGTAAGTAGCTTTTTTGCCTCCAAGATCTGTTAATACAGTTTTATATATTTTCCGTGCCACAAACCCGGGGTAAGTCATTGATGTTTGAAGGAACAATGGTACATAATAGTTTTGCATATGATTGGCCTTTATTGTGAGTAGATTCATTTCTAACTTTGATAGTTCTTTCACATTTAATCAGTCGTGGACAAATGGAGAAGAGTACAGATAGCCAGGATTTCCCCATTGCAAAGGCCGCTTTTTCATTCCTGCAGGATAATGTGTCATCCTCTTTTACTTTCGCCGGATGGAACAAAGGTCGCATTATCTGTCTGCAATCACAACTGAGGCGAATTCTATCAGGCAACGAATCATCTTCTAATAGAAAAAAAATGAGTAAATTAATATCCATAAGTAATTCGACTGATGGAATTATGACTTGCAAATCTGATGTGCAAAGTGGTAAAGCTAATGATGTTGATTCTAGAACCGATAGTACAAGAACAGAGCTTCTAACTAGTGCAGTTTAGTTTTGAGAAATATAGAAATTACATTCATTTGTTTCACATGCCCTTGTTTTGATTGATTGGGATTGAAGATTGGGGCACATATTTGTTGCATTAGTGTAATGTTCCTAATTAGGCTGGCTTTCAGGTCGCCAGAAATTTTGGTATATATTATTATCAAGGTATCCAAAAAGGCTTAGTTTGCTGTATTTGCCTTTCTGATTTCTGCAAATGCCATGGGGAAAAAAAACCTCTGCTTTTCAATCCTTTCTTTCACCTTGAAAATTTGATACGTGCTGGATCAATGGATCGCAATACAAATTCTCACAACGGAAGATAAAAAAGGAATGGAAGGAATATATCCTTTTCTTTAGGTCATCCATCTTTTAAGAAATGTTTGTCTGCTTAGCTTCTGTGACTTTTGAAGACATATCTAGTTATATACCTGATCATAATCGACAGATCCACAACAGTTGAATAAAAGAAAGGGTAGTGTATCAGGACATAGAGAAATTCCTTTCTAACAGGTTCTCAGGAAGTGTAGTTTTCACTAAGGGATGGTGATTGTACATTTGTACCCAAAAAATAAATAATGTTCATGATATTTTCCAATGACCAATGCTCTACGACAATTTTCGGTTTGTTTCAATTTTGTTGTTTACTGGTCTCAGCGGTTTGTTTCATTGTTTTGTTTATTTTTTTGTTTTTTTTGGTTTTTTTTGTTTTTTTTTTGTTTTTTTGGTAAAAGCGGTTTGTTTCATTTCAACAGCGTCATGGTGACCTGAGGCTACGTGGGCCTTGCCGCTATCATGATTTTGCTATGTTTGGATTAATAGTGAAGTCAAAATTAGTTTAGTTTGATACTTTAATCGTCAATAAATTTTAAGTAAAAAAAACTAACAAATTTGAATAATCAAATTAATTTGTAAAAATTTTTATTTCACTAGATAAATTAGTATTTACATTAAATTAGTCATCTATATAAAGGGATTGATATGAAAATTTAAAAAAATTTTTAAGGATAGTTATGTGTTTATTATAATGATAGGGATGAATTTATCTTTTTTTTTTTTTACTTAAATTCGACGTAAGAATTGATATATCTAATAAAATAAAAATTTTCGAGACCAGGGACGAAATTATGTTATATATTATGAACTCAAGCTTTCACTAGAATTTGAAAAATTTTAATAGTACATGACAATAATATTTATTTTTTTCATTGTGTTGTTAAATTTGATTTTATTGTATTAAATTATTATAAAATTTTAATTTATTTTTATATTATATATATTTTGTCTCCACTATCAAAATTTTTTAGATTTGATGTTTAGAATATGTTGAGAATCAATTTTTTGGAACTAGTACCGAATTTTGCTCATATTTTATTAAATACAGTTTGAATAATTGTTGACTATATCATTAATTTATGTTTGGATGCAATAGAAATGTAACTTTAAAGCAGTATATTTTTCGGGGGAAAAATAATGTTGTCCAAACATGTACTAAAGAGAAAAAGACCAGTCAATTTTTGTTTATTTATTTTTATGAACAGATTATTTTTTTAATTTTCAATCCATAATTTGGGCCGATTATAGAAGAAAAAGAGTTTTGTCTAAATTACAGTTTGAGACTTCTCAAAAGCTTAACTAAATCCATGATGATGATGAGATTCTCATCATTATTATTATCTAATATAAAAATGCTTCGATCGTATTGGTTGCCTTTTGAGATAACTAAAAGAGTGAAAGACCTGCTTCAAAAATAGGATAGATTAAATTTAATTTGTTAAGTTTCTTGTCTATTTCCAATATACATGAGAGCAGAGACCAGTGACAATGACCATGACCTGAGATCAATATTATTGCTTTGAAACACCTTACAATTTTCATTATCATATTCGAGGCATATCACTATGTAAATTGACCAACAAATGGCACCTAAGACGGTGCCTTCTACTTATATAGTCAAATCCCATCCTCTTTACAAGGCGAGGTTGAGGGGAGTAATGAATTTAATTTGTTACCAAACAAAAAAAATTGAATTTAATTCAACTCAAGTTGGCTCCACTTATCTGATTCTAAATACATACTCCACTATTGACAGCGAAACAATTACATGATATAATTTCATATTCCACATTGGACTATGGGCAACCTAATAATATGATATTATTGTCGTTTCTTTCCTATAGAAGTTATCTAGCCTTGTCCCACATTTAATATGGTCGGTAAAAATGCATCATTCTTGTTATTATTTAATACATATATCTACACATACATAATATATAACTTCTTCTAATTGTATATAAATAAATTTAATTTGTATTTGAGGTTACTATAAAAAATATATCGTAAAACTATTTTTTTAATTTAAATAAATAAAAAATACATAAACAATTATATTTTTAACATATTTTAAATAATTATATGTTTAGTAGTTTGATTATCTTGATATGAAGATTTTTTTTGATGATGTCCTCCTATTTGGTATTGAACTATGCATAGGGATAAAAAAAGGTCAAGCGGTTTGTAAGATCTGCAACTTGAGAGAAAATAGGCTCACACCCATGCTATTAAAAAAGCCTATATTTTGGGCTAAACCAGCCTGAGCTTACAAAGATATATATAGAATTTTATTATACTAGTAAAAATACAATTGAAAGGATTTGAATTTGGGTCTTCTATGATATTAAAATATTTTTATTCACTAAGTCATTTATCTCTTTAAGTATATACATGTATTTTTATTTTTTTAATATCTTTAATTATTTATACTGAAATATCAAAAGTCAATCAAATAAAATAATGAGTAAAGTATCATTTTTGTCCCCAACGTTTAGGGTAAGTCTCAAAGTTGTCCCTAACGTTTCAATTATCCTATTTAGGTCCCTAATGTTTTAAAATTGACTCAATGTTGTCCTGCCGTTAGGGATCCGTTAACAGAATTAACGGCGGGACAAAATTGAGATGATATTGAAACGTTAGGGATTTAAATAAGACAAAAACGATATTTTATTATATATATATATATTATTTTTTCTTTTCCAAAAATTTATATACTAGTCATTCTATAAATATTTCATGATAACTAAAAATTTTTAAGAGTAAAATTATAAAAAAATTAATTTATTTAGAATGAAAGTAATGTGATTAAGTGTAATTTACTTAAATGTGATTAAAAAATAATTGAATACTATGTATGGTAAAAAATTGATATTATTGAAGGATAAAATTAAATTAAAATTGATTTCTATGTATCGTTTTTGTCCTCAACGTTTTCGTCCTATTTAAGTCCCTAACATTTCAAAATCATCTCAATTTTGTCCCGTCGTCAATTCTGTTAACGGATCTCTAACGGCATGATAACATTGAGTCAATTTTGAAACGTTAGGGACTTAAATAGGACGATTGAAACGTTAGGGACAATTTTGAGACTTACCACAAACGTTGGGAACAAAAATAATACTTTACTCTAAAATAATTCTATAAATTTTTCCTCCACATTAATAAAGAAACAAACATATACACATTCATATATGTTTGGAAGATAAGTTTGACAATTGACATGTGAAGATCAAGCCATCAAATTGATGAATATATAGTTATCACAGGTCACTTTATTGATGCAGGGCTTCAAAAAATGATTTTGAATTTTATCCAAGTACTTGCTCCTAGATAGGGCATTGATGTTGCGGATACTATTTTCAAGTGTTTGAAGACTTGAAAAATTGAAAACAAATTCTTCTCAGTATTTGTTGACAATGCTTCCTATAATGATTCACGTTTAAGTGCTCGTAAACTTATTAGTTGTTGGTGGTAGTTTGTTTCATGTTAGGTGCTGTGTACACATTCTAAACTTGTTGATATAAAAGTATTATTCACAAAATTTGTGAAAGTGTCAAGTATGTCAATTTTAATGATTTAAGATTTAAAACATTTGTTGAGATTACTGAGAACAAGAGTTTGAAGGAGAAAAAACTCATCATTGATTGTCCCACAATATGAAATTCTACTTACAACATCTTATCTGTGGTTTTGAAGTTTAAATATGTGTTTTGTTGTATATAGAAAAAGAGAACCTCATTACAGTCACGAATCATGGTCAGAGGATTGGAGAAAAGTTTAGAAGATTTGTAAATTTCTCAAAGTTTTTAATCTTGCTAGTTATGTCATTTTTGGTAGTGAGTATTCTACTACAAATTTATACCTTCTTGAAGTTTGGAGGGTGAAACAAGCAACTGATGATGCTATTGTGGATAGAAATTCCTTCATGAAAGAAACAATAATCTCAATGAAAGAAAAATTTGACAACTATTCGAAAAAGTGCAATATGGTAAGATCTCTAACTTGTGTTTTGAATCCTAGGTGCAAATTACATGCTATGAAATTCTTTTTTTTTAATTTACAAACATGAGCATGTGACTGCTGAAAATGTTGATAAAGTGAAGAATATATTGTAAGAAATGTATAATGAATATGCTGAAAAGTGTCATGGTGAGACAATAATAAGTGGAGTTATGATTTAGTTACTTCTTCTAATGTGGTTGGTTCTGAAATTAGTAGAATTGATGAAATATTGAATATGGTTCAAAAAAAAAGAAACCATTATTCATCCAACAAAATCAGAATTAGATATTTATCTTGATCAGAGTGCTTACATTCCTGAAGGCAATTCTGAGTCTTTTAGTGCTTTGGAGTGGTAGAAACAATAGCCTGAAGTTCAAGGTTTTATCTAAAATGGCAGCGAACATATTAGCAATTCTTGTCTCAATGGTAACTTTAGAGTCTTCATTTAGCATTGGAAGAAAAGTTATTGATGAATATTATTCTCGATTAAATCAAGAGTCCATTGAAACTCTCATTTGTGGAGGAGATTGGCTTCGCAACAAGTATGGTTTGAAGAAAAAACCAAAGATAAAAATCAACTTTCTAATATTTCTTTTTTTGACTAAGTATCTATGTTATAGAAAATATTTCTCTTTTTAAATGTGAGAACATTGATATTGGTATGATTTGAGTAGTTAGAATAATAAAGTTGAATTTTTATGATATATAAATGAGATATCATATAATTTATACTAAGATTATGACCACAATTTTATTTTGAACATTATCTTTTGTACTAATAAAAAAATATTCGTTGCATTTACATTATTTAAAAATCCAATGATATGTGTATGTGTGCTTTTTTTTAAGGTAATGGAACAAGAAGATTAAATCACTTTTAAGCTTAGAGGGTTAATCGATTAATTGTCCAACATTCCCTTTACTTTGTTTTGATTTAAGTAGTTATTAGCTTTTATTTGATGTTATGTTTAGTTAGTTTATTACAACTCTCGATATTGATGAAGTCTTTATTTTGATATGTTACATATTTTGGAAGTAGCCAAGTGGGAATATATTTATATGCATTGTCTTTTTTTTAATCAATAATAGTTATTTATCGATATTTTGTCTTTATTTTGTATCAATATTGTCCATAAATTTATTATTTTATATTTTATAATTTTAAAAATTAAATTATATCTTAAATTTAATTATTTGTTAAAAAATAGGCCTATTGGCATTCTTCAGACCATGTCAGATTTAACAACAGGTCATACTCAGTACTCATTAAAAAGCCTATACCAGATTACAGGTCAGGCTTACGCCAATATATTCTATTATGGGTCTGGCCTGTTTTCACCCCTAATTGTGTATAAGAATCAAATCTAGGTGTCAGCGTGAAAGATTTGCAGTTGTCTCTGCCGTTTTGTCCCTTGTTATTCTTATCTTTATTACGCATGAGTAGGTTGTTTTTATGGCTTTTTCTTTGAACTCTACTAGAGTTTTGGGTCTAATGACTACTATTGTCTCCTGAACTTTTCAGGACACAGACCACTTTTCAGTGCGTGTAAATGCACCTCAAGGTTGAAGTCGGGTATCTCCATCGCTATTTTTGAAAATCTTGACATATAGTCATTCAGTCTCTCGTGTAGTCCTTACTTGATTGTGCTGAGGTAGTCCGAGTCATGGATATAGACTTTTGAAGCTGCAAAATTTGTTAATGAAGAGCTCGGTAAACTCCTCAAAACTAGAGATGAAACTTGCAGACAAATTAAAAAACCAGAGTAATGCAGCACCATCTAAAAATGTTGGAAAAGAATGGCATAAAATAAGGTTCAAAGCACCATTAAGAAACATCATCGAATGAAATTTGGTAATGTGGATGTTTGGGTCTTCGATCCCTTCATATGGTTTAAGAGTGGTCGGTAGAGTAAAATTCTTTGGCATTTGAAATTTCATAATTTCTTCGGAGAAAGGATTAGTACGTCTTCTAAGCATTTCTGGAAGTGTGATCTCTATCACCGTACGTGTTCCTGATGTGGGGTCATCATCGATGTGAGCTTCTTTCACTACAAGAAAAATCCTGAATACTGTCGAATTTACCATCGTCATTGAGTTGACGGTATAAACGTTGCCGAAAATTACTTACTGTCGGATTTATTTTGTCCGACGCTAATTACTGACGGATTTTCTATCCGTCTTTTTAATGGATTTGCGAGATTGTGTTGACAGTTATTGTCGAATACTTTGGGACCGTTTCACTTGTTTAGGCGCCATGTTATTGTCGAATTTATTCGATGGTAAATTCGACGGTAATGATAATTTTATAAGCCCTAAATTTGTTTTGGCACAGTTAAGCCACAAATAGATTAAATATTAATTTTATAAACCCTAAATTTAACATCACCAGAAATCAAGAAATTATTTTATTAAAAAATAAATGGTCTGAATGAAATAAAATGTCACAAATATAAAATACAATGAAGTAGACAAATGAAAATGCATACAACCCCAAATCCAACAGATCCCGATAATCCTCATCGTTATCGTAGTCATTGGCGTCGTTGCTGGAACTAGCAGCACTGTTGCCTCTAGCGTGCATCTGCTGGCTGTACTCCTCGATCTACTGTCGCAATTGATCGAGTTGCTCCGACTTCTCTGTTAGGTTGGAATTGATGGCAACACATGCAAGAATCTCTCGATACCTCTGCTAAGACTGCTCTGCTTGCTGGTGAAGCTCCTGTATTAGCTTTTGCATCTCCTCCCTCAGGTTGACAACTTCTTGGGAGAGGTAGATGCAGAAGAAACTGCCAATGCGGAGAAGTGGATGCCATTGGCGAAGAATTCCAACCTGAAGCGGCGATTCTTGTGGGGTTCAGAGGTGGTCTCACGTCAAATCTTATCGGGATCCACTACGGCAGTCTTGAAGCCGGCTTTGTCGGCCCTACTAGGCGGCTGAGATTGCGGGGTCGCAGCCTCCAACCTCTACGTGTAATCCTCTTGCGCCATACACGTTAGTTGTGATTAGGATAATAGTTAAATAATTGACTTTAAACCGAATGAAGTTGAAACTTAAGATTAATTTAAACTCACATAATGGGCCGCAGACTACTCGTTAGTAAATCTATCCTTGTTTGCCTTCAAAGTATGGGTATACTTGAAGGTCTCTTCCAGTGTCACCTCATGATCCAACATCTTAAACTATAAGTTAATATATCAACCAACCAATAAAATAAACAAACAAATTAAACAATGACAAACAAATATAAGCATGAATCAAAATCTTAATTGTAATTTCGAAACATAATTTTAATTTTTTTGATTTTACCGAAAATGTTATGACAATTTCAATAGAGTTTCCCATAAAATTTGGATTTAGCCACCGTTGAAGGATTCCATCTAACATTTTCTAGCAATCTCAAAGTCTAATCTAACTTATTCTAACCTATCCTAACCACATAAATCTATTAAAACAAAAACGTTAAACTAACATTTACTCTACTAACAAATTAATTAAATTAAAAATAAAAAAGAAAAGTAAAAAATTAATTCAAGTAACTACTAAAACATTAAACAATGCCAAAATTCTTACCAGTTTGGTTTTCGTCTTCATGAAAATTGCGATCCCACCCGTATATCTCGACGACCTTGGTGAAGCCCTATTAGCGACGTTCGTCAGACGACGATGCTTGAACCCCTCGTTATCTCTAAAAGAAGCCTCCAAGTCACATTTGATGTTTGGAAAGATCCACAATGTCAGGTGGTCTTTACCCTGACGAACATTGCTTATCATCTACAGAAATCGCTTGGCAGTGCAGTGGTCATAGGTCTTCCTAATTATGACATTGTACTCTGCATCCCCTATGAATTTTAACTGCACAAAGTGATTCATCAAGATTAGGGTTTTGGAATGAAATACAGTTTCTAAATAGTTAAGTAATTCAAATGAAATTGTGTTTTTATCGCCCACTTCTGAAACCGCCACTCTCTCACATCAGCCAGGATCTACGTGTAGGTCGGCCACGGTTGGTCGTACATGGACTTAATGACATTGGATATGTTCTGTGTGCATGCATTGGGGTTTAGTACAAACTTGTTAGAGAAAAAATCTCACATTAACAAACACATAAGGTAAACAAACTTAAGATAAGGTCCATGCTGAACTTGGAAAATCTCAAGTTCAGCGTGGATGAGGCAGTGTGCAAATTCCCTTGGCGTTCTTTGAGTCCACGCTAAACTTGAGATTTTCCAAGTTTAGCGTGGATGAGGCAGTGTTCAACTCCTTTGTTGCGTTAGACTTCACGCTGAACTTGAGAAAGCTCAAGTTCAACGTGGAGGAGGCCGAGAATTCTGGAGAAGAAGTGTGCACTATTATATATTGTTGGAAAGATCTAGAAGTTAGCTTTCCAATGCCATTGGAATCACATAAATGGGACCTCTGTAGCTCAAGTTATTTCTGTTTGAGTGTAAGGAGGTCGGGATTGACAGCATCATTTGCTTTCTTCCTTTTCTGCTACAAAACCTTGTCAAATCCATCCGAATACTACCTGAAATAAACCAAATTGCACACAATTCAAAGTAGAATTCATAGTGGCTCAAAAATACTTAAATCTTGATTAAATATAACAAATCTAAGTGCAAATTTACTAGAAAAAGACAGAGAAGATGCTCACGCATCACAACACCAAACTTTAATTGTTGCTTGTCCTCAAGCAACCAAAATTAGTACATGATCAAGATGTGAATTTGTATGTGAAGCCAGAGTTCAGTTATGCTCATATCTCTCATTAAAGTGGGGTTTATCTATTGTAATTCTGAACAGTTTTGGCATTTCACTTTCTTTTGAATCAGAGGAATGTCATTGTCAATTGGAATTGGAATCCGGATAATATTATGAATTCTCTAATCTGTTTACTTCCAATTAATCCTTGAACACAGCAAATTTCCTTTTATTATTTTTTCCTTGGTGCTTTGCACCTTGAACCTAGCCGTGACTTTAAATATTTTGTCTCAATCTTCACTTGACACAAAAACACCACAAGCACTTAACTAGGGAACTCTCTTTAAGTTCTGCTTTTTCTTTCAGTTACTCCCAGACAGTGGTGCCCAAAGCCTTTGGCATACCCTGTTAAATGCACTTGATCTCGACTCTTAGTGCTCTGTCTCAAGGATTACTTGACACAATTATACTATAAGCATATGACTAGGAGAACAACTCTTTGAACTTTTAATCATGTCAGACCTCCCTGGTCATTGATGCTTAGAGCCTTGGACCTTGCTCTTATTTTTCTTTTGCTGTTTCTTTTGCTTCAAGTATTAAACTTTTATTTACTTCAGAGAATTCATAACAGTTCTCTAAATTCTTGTTCCTTATACATAAACATCCTTTGATTCAAATTCAAATATGCATTATTCATGTCATGCATTCTGAATCACAAATAATACCACCACATTTAAGTAAATAACATTACTCTTAAATATAAACTCAATTTCTCATACAATAAATTACTTCTTTTCTTTTCTTTTTAGATTCAAGTTCAGTGAGTAATACATGAGACACCTTTTTTTAAAAGCAAATGACAGAATGAAATTAAATCTAAGAACTGAAAGTACTAAAGATAATGCAGGTAATCAAAGCAACAGAAAATAGAAGATAACAAAATAAGAACAGAAGGAAAAATAGAATGAAAGGAACTCAACCACCTCAGTTATGCTGGTGGCCATCCCATTCCTCTGGCTGTGCTCCCCCAACACCATACTTAAAAGTTTGCTTGTCCCCAAGCAAAGAAAAACTCCATAGTGTCAAAAATTCTTTTTAATTGCTCCTGTTCCTTTTCTAATCACTCTACATGACCAAAACACATGTAAAACAAGAAAAATTAAAAAAAATTGAGATAAAGTAATTTGAAACCAGAACTAAAATAACTATAATGCTAAAATAAAAATAACTATAAAATTAAAACCAAAGTAACTGCAAAATCAAGGATACTAATAGTTGGGTTGCCTCCCAACTAGCGCTTCTTTAATGTCACTAGCTTGACACTTGATTGTTAAATTTTCTTCCTCTTCTTTCAGTTGGTTAAAAGAAATGTCTCCAAGGGAGGAGAGGTGAAAATTAGTGGCCCCTGATATAAATTCCTCCTAACAAGCTTTCTTTTATTGTGATTAGCTTGATTCACCTTGCTTGTTAGTGTAGAGGTTGGATTGTTTTTTTCTGACCTTCTCTTTTTCATGGATATTTTCTTTTGTTTCTTGGTCACAATCCCCTTTTTTGTGCTTTCCTTGATGGCGTTCACCTCTCTAATTTTAGGACTTGGGTGTTGTCTGATGGGTGGTATGTACCCTTCATTAAGAACTTCTTGAATTGGTGGTTCAATAAACTCACCCTCTATGCTACTCTCCGCTTCATTGGAGTGTAAATTTTCATAATTGTTTTTCTCCCTTACAACCTCCTTCTTCATTGGGGTTTCACTTGTACAGGGGCTCCTTTTTCTTGCTCTTCCAATTTTTCATTTTCATCCATAATTTGGTAGTCATCCTTCTTGCTAAACACTACTCCACTCCTCAAGGTTAAGGCATTGTATTCATTCCCTAGCCTAGGGAAGACATTGGTATGTTTCTCAGCAGAATATTGTGTCATTGGACTCATTTGCACTTCTAGATTTCTTCTTGAGGCTTCTCTAATTTCAATCCTTTCTTTGACCTCTTCCTTTAATAACTCAATGAGTTGGCCAGTTGAGGCGCATGTTTGGGAGAGTTGTTTTAGTGCAAACGTCAGAGAAGATTTTTGATGAGCTTGTAGAGGTGTATAGGTTGTGGTGAGATTGTTTTGAGGAAATTGATATCGATTTTGTGAGTTGTGAAATGAATTTTGTGGATTTTGAAAGGAGGTTTGTGTATAGTAGAATGAGTTTTATGGGTGATGAAATAAACTATATGGGTTTTGAAATGAATTTTGTGTTGAGGCATACTCAAGTGGTGAAGAATTTTGACATGAAAAATTAGGAGGTATGGTTGGAAAATTTTGCAAAAATGTGTCCAGAGATGATGGCTCTTGATGGATAGGATATGAGACATTGAAATCTTTTTACTCTTGACCTTGTCAACCAAAATTCGGATAGTTCCTCCATCCATAACAATATGAATCACTCTTTGGGTATGAGTAGTAATCCATGTGATCTCTCTCCATTATTTTTCTTAGTACAAAACACTAAAAAGAATAAAACGCACCATGTGGTAAATAGGAAAGTAAGAAAGAAAGAACATAATTTTTTTTGAAAAGAAATAAAATAAAGAATAACAAAAATAAAAAAAATCGAAAATAAATGAAAAGAGGTAAGCTAAAAATTTAAAAATTAAACAAAGAAAATATTAGTATTTAAAAAATTATTTTTTTAAAAAAATTACTAAGGGGACACCAAAATTAATTTCAAAAATTAAGAAAAAAATAATTTATGCAAAATTTGAAAATTAAAGCCAAAAAGCAAATGAAGTTAATAGAATAGAAAAATAAAATTAATGCAGGAAACAAAACAAGATTAAAATGAAACAAAATAAAAAGAAAGACAACGAAAATCAAAGACAAATAAAATAAATAAGATACGCTGAAAAGTTTGAAGAAACTAATAAAAGCATTGAAGGTTTAAAGGAAAAAAAAGGAACACGGGGAAATGTGAATGACAAAAGAAAAAAATAAAGGAAAAAAATTGGGAAATAAAAAAATGAATAATACAAAAAAATTAATTAAAGAAAAAATTATCTAATCTAAACAATCAAACAACAAATAGTTGTCAATCACAATTAATTTCCGGCAACGGCGTCAAAAACTTGGTGCGGAATTTACAACCACAAACTAACCGGCAAGTGCACCGGGTCATACCAAGTAATACCTCAGGTGAGTGAGGATCGATCCCACGAGAATTGATGGATCAAGCAACAAAGATTGTGTGATTAGCTTAGTCAGACAAAAAGAAAATGGTATTTGAGAGTTCAAAAACATTAAATAGTAAATTCAGTAAATCAGAAAGTAAGCAGTAAACAGGTTGTAAATAATATATAGAGAAACAGTTAAGGCTTCAGAGTTATCTATTTTTTGGATTGACTTTTCTTACTAACTATGTTAATCATACAAGATTTAATTCATGGCAAACTATTTGTGACTAAACCTTAATTCCTTAGACCTTTTTAGTATTCTCTAAAATTCAGCAACCACCAATTCCTTGGTAACTTAATTCCAATTAGAGGGTGAAGTTCAATTCCAGTTTATATGCTACAGAAATCCTAATTACCCAAATATAAGAGGATTATATGTCACGTTTCCCATTAAGTCCAGATAATTAGAAATTTAGGAGAATATGTTTTCAAGCTGTTGTTCAAGTAAAGAGTTTTTTCAAGTTATACAAGAACCCAATTAGAACAAGGGTCATACATCCGTTCCACCCAAATTCATAAGATAAAAAACGAAAATAATTCTTG
Source organism: Arachis duranensis (assembly GCF_000817695.3). Classification (NCBI taxonomy): domain Eukaryota; kingdom Viridiplantae; phylum Streptophyta; class Magnoliopsida; order Fabales; family Fabaceae; genus Arachis; species Arachis duranensis. Next base: position 72,693,644 of record NC_029772.3, on the reverse strand, counting down.
AATTATAAATCAGTACATGAATTAAAATAGAAAAATAATAGTATCAATCCATACAATAGACAGAGCTCCTAACCTTAATAGTGGAGGTTTAGTTGCTCAAGGTTTAGAGAGAAAACTAGGATTCGTAAAAACTGTAAATTGTGGAATGAGGTTAAAGAGAAGAGAGGTGAGAATAGATTCCTAATCCTAATAAACGTAAAATATATTTTCTAAAACTAAATAATATTTTTTCCTAATTTTAATAATAAAAGTTAAATCAATATTAATTTAATTGATCCGTGCAGGGCTTAGGAGCATGGGGACCATTGGACTCGTTAAGGTCCACGCTGAACTTGGGAAATCTCAAGTTCAGCGTAGATGAAGCAGTGTGCAAATTTCCTTGGTGTTCTTTGAGTCCACGCTGAACTTGAGATTTTCCAAGTTCAGCGTGGATGAGGCAGTGTTCAACTCCTTTGGTGCGTTAGACTTCACGCTGAACTTGAGAAAGCTCAAGTTCAACGTGGAGGAGGCCGAGAATTCTGGAAAAGAAGTATTCACTATTATACATTGTTGGAAAGCCCTGAAAGTTAGCTTTCTAATGCCACTAGAATCACGTCAATTGGACCTCTTTAGTTCAAGATATTTCTGTTTGAGTGCAAAGAGCTCAAGGTTGACAGCATCATTCGTTTTCTTTCTTTTCAGCTACAAAACCCCGTCAAATCCATTCGAATGCTACCTGAAATAAACCAAAATACACAAAACTTAAAGTAGCATTTATAGTGGGTCAAAAATACTTAAATCTTAATTAAACTTAACAAATTCAAGTGCAAATTTACTAGGAAAAGACAGAGAAGATGCTCATGCATCTCCTCTACCACGATCACATGACCCACTCGACCTACCTCTACTACCTGACGTCATATCTGCACAGCGAATATATTACTAACACTAATAAAAATAATTAAATTCACCAACTTTAAACATATGAATACACTCAGTATAGTAAACATATTAGTAACATAACAAACACCAATAAATAATAACATACGAAGAAACTCGAGAAATAACAAATATGAGAAAAGATATGAATAACAAATAATTATAACAAATAACCCAAAAAACAAATATCTATCAATCCTAACGTAATTCTAAAACACTTTCGAAAACATAATTTTAATTCAACTTCACTTTGAATCTTATAAATTTTTTGACAGAGTCTCCCTTAAAATTCGGATTTTTCCACCCCTCAAGGGTTCCATCCGAGCAAAATATCTGGTGCAAGAAATTGTGATCATCAACAATGGCTCCAATGACTTGGTGCTCTCAAACGTGAATCACACTTTGTCACAACTCCGCACAACTAACCAGCAAGTGCACTGGGTCGTCCAAGTAATAAACCTTACGTGAGTAAGGGTCGATCCCACGGAGATTGTTGGTATGAAGGAAGCTATGGTCACCTTGTAAATCTCAGTTAGGTGAATTCAAATGCTTTATAATGGTTTTCGAAAATTAAGAATAAATAAAGCATAAAATAAGATAGAGATACTTATGTAAATCATTGGCGGGAATTTCAGATAAGTGTATGGAGATGCTTTGTCCCTGTTGAATCTCTGCAACATACTGCTTTCTTACATTCAATCCTGCATACTCCTTTCCATGGCAAGCTGTATGTAGGGCATCACTGTTGTCAATGGCTACATCCCATCCTCTTAGTAAAAATGGTCCAAATGCTCTGTCACAGCACGGCTAATCATCTGTCGGTTCTCAATCATGTCGGAATAGAATCCATTGATTCTTTTACGTTTGTTATCACGCCCAACAATTGCAAGTTTGAAGCTCGTCACAGCCATTCAATCCATGAATCATACTCGGAATACCACAGACAAGGTTGAGAATTTCCGGATCCTGAAGAGTGGCCGCCAAAGGGTTCTAGCTTATACCACGAAGATTATGATTAAGGAATCCAAGAGATACACGCTCGATCTAAGGTAGAACGGAAATGGTTGTCAGTCACGCGTTCATAAGTGAGAATGATGATGAGTGTCACGGATCATCACATTCATCATGTTGAAGTGCAACGAATATCTTAGAACAAGAATAAGCTGAATTGAATAGAAAATAGTAGTAATTGCATTGAAACTCGAGGTAATTGAGTAGAAAATAGTAGTAATTGCATTGAAACTCGAGGTACAGCAGAGCTCTACACCTTAATCTATGGTGTGTAGAAACTTCACCGTTGAAAATACATAAGTGATCAAGGTTCAGGCATGGCCGAATGGCCAGCCCCCAAAGTCTAAGAACTAAACGTCCAAAGATGGATGCTAAGATAAAAGACGAAACCAAGATGTCTAATACAATAGTAAAATGTCCTATTTATACTAGACTAGCTACTAGTGTTTACAGAAATAAGTAATTAATGCAAAAATTCACTTTTGGGGCCCACTTGTTGTGTGCTTGGGCTGAGCTTGAGCTTTACACGTGCAGAGACTTCTCTTGGAGTTAAACGCCAAGTTGTAACGTGTTTTTGGCGTTTAACTCTGGTTTATGACGTGTTTCTGGCTTTTGACTCCAAAATGCAGCATGGAACTGGTGTTGAATGCCAGTTTGCATCATCTAAGCTCGAATAAAGTATGGACTATTATATATTGCTGGAAAGCTCTGGATGTCTACTTTCCAACGTCGTTGAGAGCGCGCCATTTGGAGTTTTGTAGCTCCAGAAAATCCATTTCGAGTGCAGGAAGGTCAGAATCCAACAACATCAGCAGTCATTTTGTCAGCCTGAATCAGATTTTTGCTCAGGTCTCTCAATTTCAGCCAGAAAATACCTAAAATCATAGAAAAACACACAAACTCATAGTAAAGTCCAGAAATGTGGATTTTGCATGAAAACTAATGAAAACATCCCTAAAAGTAGCTAGATCCTACTAAAAACTACCTAAAAACAATGCCAAAAAGCGTATAAATTATCCGCTCATCACAACACCAAACTTAAATTGTTGCTTGTCCCCAAGCAACTTGAGCGGGACTTGTAGCTTTTTGCTTTTGAACAGTTTTGGCATCTCACTTTTTCCTTTGAAGTTTAGAATGATTGGCATCTGTAGGAACTCAGAATTTTGGATAGTGTTATTAATTCTCCTAGTTAAGTATGTTGATCCTTGAACACAGCTACTTTTATGAGTCTTGGCCGTGGCCCTAAGCACTTTATTTTCCAGTATTACCACCAGATACATAAATGCCACAGACACAT
>NC_029772.3:72687151-72690300 GCF_000817695.3 Arachis duranensis | reverse complement strand
TAACCACTCAGTCTCAAGTTTTTCACTTGGACCTGCATGCCACAAGCACATGGTTAGGGACAGCTTGATTTAGCCGCTTAGTCCTGGATTTATTTCCTTGGGCCCTCCTATCCATTGATGCTCAAAGCCTTAGATCCTTTTTTTTTACCCTTGCCTTTAGGTTTTAAGGGCTATTGGCTTTTTCTGCTTGCTTTTTCTTTTTCTTTCTATTTTTTTCGCCACTTTTTTTTCGCAAGCTTTGTTCTTCACTTCTTTTTCTTGCTTCAAGAATCATTTTTTTAATTTTTCAAATCATCAATAACATTTCTCTTGTTCATCATTATTTCAAGAGGCAACAATTTTAACATTCATAAACAACAAGATAAAAAATATGCACTGTTCAAGCATTCATTCAGAAAACAAAAAGTATTGTCACCACATCAATATAATTAAACTAATTTCAAGGATAAATTCGAAACTCGTGTACTTCTTGTTCTTTTGAATTAGAAACATTTTTTATTTAAGAGAGGTGAAGGATTCATGGAATTATTCATAGTCTTAAGACATAGTTACTAGACACTAATGATCATGTAATAAAGACACAAACAAAGATAAACATGAAGCTTAAAAACCGAAAAATAGAGAAATAAGAACAAGGAATGAGTCCACCTTAGTGATGGTGGCGCCTTCTCCTTGAAGGACCAATGATGTCCTTGAGCTCTTCTATGTCTCTTCCTTGCCTTTGCTACTCCTCCCTCATTGCTCTTTGATCTTCTCTAATCTCATAGAGAATGATGGAGCGCTTTTGATGTTCCACCCTTAGTTGGTCCATGTTATAACTCAAGTCTTCTAAAGAAGTGTTGAGTTGTTCTCAATAGTTGTTGGGAGGAAAGTGCATCCCTTGAGGCATCTCAGGGATTTCTTGATGATGAACTTCCTCATGTGTCTCTTGAGATCCATGAATGGGCTCTCTTGTTTGCTCCATCCTCTTCTTAGTGATGGGCTTATCCTCTTCAATGAGAATGTCTCCTTCTATGATAACTTCAGCTGAGTAACATAGATGTCAAATAAGAAGAGGAAAAGCTAGCCTTGCCATGGTGGAGGACTTTTCTGCTATTTTGTAGAATTCAAGAGAGATGACTTCATGAACTTCTACTTCCTCTCCAATCATGATGCTATGGATCATGATGGCCCGATCCACAGTAACTTTGGATCGGTTGCTAGTGGGATGATAGAGCGTTGAATGAATTCCAACCATCCTCTAGCCACAGGCTTTAGGTCCAGTCTTCTTAATTGAACCGGCTTGCCTTTTGAGTCTCTTTTCCATTGAGCTCCTTCCACACATATGTCCATAAGGACTTGGTCCAACTTTTGATCAAAGTTGACCCTTCTAGTGTAGGGGCGTGCATCTTCTTGCATCATAGGCAAGTTGAATGCCAACCTCACATTTTTCGGATTGAAATCTAAGTATTTCTCCCGAACCATTGTAAGATAATTCTTTGGATTCGGGTTCATACTTTGATCATGGTTCCTAGTGATCCATGCATTGGCATAGAACTCTTGAACCATTAGGATTCCGACTTGTTGAATGGGGTTGGTCAGAACTTTCCAACCTCTTCTTTGGATCTCATGTCGGATCTTCGGATACTCATTTTTCTTGAACTTGAAAGGGACCTTGGGGATCACCTTCTTCTTGGCCACAACTTCATAGAAGTGGTCTTGATGGGCTTTGAGATGAATCTCTCCATCTCCCATGACTCGAAGGTAGAAGCTTTTGTCTTCCCTTTCCCTTTTCTAGAGGTTTCTTCGGCCTTAGGTGCCATCAATGGTTATGGAAAAACAAAAAAAGCTATGCTTTTACCACACCAAACTTAGAATATTGCTTGCCCTTGAGCAAAAGAAGAAGGAATAGAAGAAGAAGAAGAAAATATGGAGGAGAGGAAGAGAGATGTGTATTCGGCCAAGGGGGAGAAGAGAGTATTGTGTTGTGTGAAAATGAAGAAGGACGGAAGGGTTTATATAGTGGAGGAAGAGGTACGGTTTCGGCCATTTAGGGTGGGTTTAGGTGGAAAAGAGATTTTAAATTTTGAACGTAGGTGGGGTTTATGGGGAAGAGTGGATGGATGTGAGTGGTGAAGAGGTGATAGGGAAGAGAGATTGAGGTGATTGGTGAAGGGTTTTGGGTAAGAGTGTTTATTGGATTGTGTGAAAAAGAGAGAGAGGGTGAGTTGAGGTAGGTGGGGATCATGTGGGGTCCACAGATCCTGAGATGATCCTGTGGGGTCCACAGATCCTGAGGTGTCAAGGATTTACATTCCTGCACCAATAAGGCGTGTAAAATGCCCTCTGCATGCAATCCCGGTGTTTAACGCCAGATTGATGCTTGTTTCTGGCGTTAAACGTCGTTCTATGCTTGTTTTGGGCGTTCGATGCCAGTCTGCAGCATGTTTTTGGCGTTGAACGCCAGCTTTCCTCAGTGTGTAATCCTGGCATTTAAACACCAGGTTACTGCATGTTTCTGGCGTTCAACGCCAGATCCATACTCTATTCTGGCGTTGAACGCCAGCCAGATGCTCCTTACTGGCGTTTAAACACCAGTAAGCCCTTCCTCCAGAGTGTGCTGTTTCTTCTGCTATTTTTTATTCTATTTTTAATTTTAGTATTTATTTTGTGACTCCATATGATCATGAACCTAAGAAAACATAAAAGAATAATAAAAAATAAAAATAGAATTAGATAAATAAAAATTGAGTTGCCTCCCAATAAGCGCTTCTTTAATGTCACTAGCTTGACAGTGAGCTCTCATGGAGCCTCACAGGTGATCAGGTCAATGTTGTGGATTCCCAACACTAGGGGTGTGCAAAAAAATTGGTTTCACTGAAGTAAATTGAAACTGAACTGAAACTGTTTTAAATAAACCAGTTTTTTTAAATAAAAAACTGAACTGAAACCATAGTTTTTATGAAAACTAATTTATTAAAAATCAGTTTTTATGGTTTAATTTAGTTTTAAACCAAATTAAAACTGGTTTTATTTAAACTCTGAATTAGTTTTTACATACTCTCTCTCTCTCTCTCTCCTTTCACTCTCTCTCTCCCCTTCCTCTATCTCCTCTTTCTCCCCCTCATCTCTCCCTTCTCTCTTTCTTTCCTCTTTTTTCTTCTCTCCCT
>NC_029772.3:72672581-72687045 GCF_000817695.3 Arachis duranensis | reverse complement strand
TTTTTCCTCTCTCTCTTCTCCTCTCTCTTCCCCTTTCTTTCATTCTCTCTCTCCTTTCCCTTCTCCTTTCCTCTTTCTCTCTCTCTCTCTCTCTCCTCCTTCTCTCTCTCTCTATCCTTTTCCTCTCTCCCCCTTCTCTCTCTTCTTTCCCTCTCTCTCCCTCTCCCTTTCTATCTCTCTTCCTCTCTCTCTCACTCCTCTCTCCTCCCCTTTCTTTCTTTCTCTCTCTCTCTCCTTCTCATCTCTCTTTGTCTCTCTCTCTTTCTCCCTCTCTCTCCTTTTTCTCCTCTCCCTCTCTCTCCCCCTTCCTTCATCTCTCTCTCCTCCATTTTCCTTCCTCCCTCTCTCTCACTCCTTTTCCATGCTCTCCCCTTTTCTTTCTCTATCTCTCTCCTCTCCCTCCTCTCCTTTCCCCCCTCTTTCTTCCTCTTTCTCTCCTTCTCCTCTTACTTCCCCTCCTTTCTCTCGCTCTCTCCTTTTCTTCTCACACTCTCTCCCTCTCTTTCCTTTTTCTCCCATCTCCCTTGCTCCCCTTCCCTTCTTCCTTCTCTCTCTCTCCCACCCTTTTTCCCTCTCTCCCCCTTTTCTCTCACTCTATATCCCTTTTTTCTCTCTCTCTCCCTCTTTTTTCTCCAAAATAAGAGAGAGAAGGAGGGAGAAAGAAAAGAAGACAAAATAGGAGAGAAGGAGAGATAAAAAAAGAGAGAGAGAGAGGAAGAGAGAGAGAAAAAAAGAGGAGGAAGGAGGAGAAAGAGCACAAGAGAGAGAGGAAGAGAGAGTGAGAAAGGAAAAGAGAGAGAGGAAAAGCGAGAGAGACAAAGAGAAAGAGAGAGGGAGAGAGAAAGAAGGGGAGAGAGAGGGGGATGAGGGAAGAAGAGAGAGAGAGATATAGAAAGGAAGAGGGATAGGGAAGAGAGAATGAGAAAAAGGGATAGAGGGAGAAAAATGATAGAAAAAGAAAGGGGAGGGAGAGAAAAAGGGCCAGGGGAGAGGGAGAGAGAAGAGAGGAAGAGAGAGGAAAATAAGAATAGAAAGGGGGAGAAAGAGGGAGGAAGACAAAGAGAGGGGAAGGGGAGAAAGAGGGGGAGAGAGATAGAAGAGGAAGAGTGAGAGGGGAAGAAGAGAGAGAAAGGGAGAGAAAGAGAGAGAGAAAAAGGAGAGAGAGAGAGAGAGAGAGAAGAGGAGAAAGAGAGGAAGAGGGGATGAAAAGAGAAAAAGGGAGAGAATGGAGAGAGAAAAAGAGAGAGGAGAGAGAGAGGGAGAGAAGGAAAGAGAGGGAAAGAAAGAGAATGTAAAATCTTATTTTATATATGTTAGGAGAGAGAGGGAGCGAGAGAGTGAGAGAGAGAGAGTGAGGGAGAGAGAGAAAGAGAGAGGAGGGGGAGAGGAAAGGAGAAGAGGGAGAGAGGGAGGGAGGGAGAGGGAGAGAGAGAGAGAGAGATCACTGCTGAAATCGCTGCTACCACCGCTATCACTACTACTGAAATCATCATTGCCGTTGTTCCTGTTCTTCAAAATCGCTGCGAAAAAAAAGAGAAGAAGAGGAGATCTAAAACCGGCGTCGCTATTGCTTTACTTACTCTTTCTCGGTTTGCTGCATCAATGGCGACGACGTCACTCAATTCCACCAGCACACAGAGAGAGAGAAAAATGAGGTAGAGAGAGGAAGAGAAGAAAAGAGAGAGAGGGAGAGAAGGGAGATAGAGAGGAGAAGGAGAGAAGGAGAGAGAGAGAGAGAGAGTAGGAGAGAGAGGGGGAGAGAGAAAATATAAAAATTAATTTTATATATGTTAAAAGTTAAAACTAGTTTTTAGCCTATAAACTAGTTTAAACTAGTTTTTTCAATTAAAACTAGTGTTATTTTTATGAACTGGTTTAAACTGGTGCACTGTATTGTAAACTGATTTAAAACCAGTTTCTTATTTGACAAAGTAGTTTGGTTCAGTTTCTAAACCATTCAAAATGGTTTAGTGCAGTTTCAGTTCAGTTTATGAAAAAACTAAACCATGAACACCCCTACCCAACACCAAACTTAGAGTTTGAATGTGGGGTTTAACACCAAACTTAGAGTTTGGTTGTGGCCTCCCAACACCAAACTTAGAGTTTGATTGTGGGGGTTTTGTTTGACTCTGTATTAAGAGAAGCTTTTCATGCTTCCTCTCCATGGTTGCAGAAGAAGATCCTTGAGCTTTAAACACAAGGTAGTCCCCATTTAATTGAAGGACTAGCTCTCCTCTGTCAATATCAATCACAGCTCCTGCTGTGGCTAGGAAGGGTCTTCCAAGGATGATGCGTTCATCCTCCTCCTTCCTAGTGTTTAAGATTATGAAATCAGCAGGGATGTAGAGGCCTTTAACCTTCACTAACACGTCCTCTACTAATCCATAAGTTTGTCTTTGTGATCCGTCTGCCATCTCTAATGAGAATGTGGCAGGTTGTACCTCAATGATCCCTAACTTCTCCATTACAGAGAGTGGCATAAGATTTATGCCTGACCCTAGGTCACACAGAGCCTTCTCAAAGGTCATGGTGCCTATGGTACAGGGTATTAAGAATTTACCAGGATCTTGTTTCTTTTGAGGTAACGTTTACTAAACCCATGTATCTAGTTCACTAATGAGCAAGGAAGGTTCACCTTTCCAAGTCTCACTACCAAACAACTTGGCATTCAGTTTCATGATGGCTCCTAGATATTGAGCAACTTGCTCTCCAGTTACATCTTCATCCTTTTCAGAGGAATAATAGTCTTCAGAGCTCATGAATGGCAGAAGGAGGTTTAATGGGATCTCTATGATCTCTATATGACCTTCAGATTCCTTTGGGTCCTCAATAGGGAACTCCTTCTTGCTTGAGAGTCGTCCCATGAGGTCTTTCTCATTGGGATTCACGTCCTCTCCTTCCTTTCTAGGTTCGGCCATGTTGATTATGTCAATGGCCTTGCACTCTCTTTTTGGATTCTCTGCAGTATTCCTTGGGAGAGTACTAGGAGGAGTTTCAGTGACTTTCTTACTCAGCTGGCCCACTTGTGCCTCCAAATTTCTGATGGAGGACCTTGTTTCAAACTCATGAAACTTAAAGTGGCCTTAGACAGATCAGAGACTATGTTTGCTAAGTAAGAGGTGCTCTGCTCAAAATTCTCTGTCTGTTGCTGAGAATATGATGGAAAAGGCTTGCTATTACTGAGCCTATTTCTTCCACCGTTATTAAAGCCTTGTTGAGGCTTTTGTTGATCCTTCCATGAGAAATTTGGATGATTTCTCCATGAAGAATTATAGGTGTTTCCATAAAGTTCACCCATGTAATTTACCTCTACTATTGCAGGGTTCTCAGGATCATAAGCTTCTTCTTCAGAAGATGCCTCTTTAGTACTGTTGGATGCATTTTGTTCTGAGCCAATATGGCATTCAGAGCATCAATTTCAAGAACTCCCTTCCTCTGAGGCATTCCATTATTCACAGAATTTCTCTCAGAAGTATACACGACCTGGTTATTTGCAACCATGTCAATGAGTTCTTGAGCTTCTGCAGGCGTTTTCTTTAGGTGAATGGATCCACCTATAGAATGGTCCAGTGACATCTTAGAGAACTCAGATAGACCATAATAGAATATATCCAAAATGGTCCATTCTGAAAGCATGTCAGAAGGACACCTTTTGATCATCTGTTTATATCTTTCCCAAGCTTCATAGAGGGATTCACCTTCTTTTTATTTGAAGGTCTGAACATCCACTCTAAGCTTACTCAACTTTTGAGGAGGAAAGAACTTAGCCAAGAAGGTCGTGACCAGCTTATCCCAGGAGTCCAGGCTTTCTTTAGGTTGTGAGTTCAACCATGTTCTAGCTCTGTCTCTTACAGCAAAAGGAAAAAGCATGAGCCTGTAGACTTCAGGATCTACTCCATTAGTCTTAACAGTCTCACAGATCTGCAAGAACTTAGTTAAAAACTAATAGGGATCTTCTGATGGAAGTCCATAGAACTTGCAGTTCTGTTGCATTAGAGCAACTAGTTGAGGTTTAAGCTCAAAATTGTTTGCTCCAATGGCAGAGATTGAGATGCTTCTTCCATCAAACTTGGAAGTAGGTGTAGTATAGTCACCAAGCATCCTCCTTGCATTATTGTTGTTGGGTTCGGCTGCCATATCCTTTTCTTGTTCGAAAATTTTAGTAAGGTTGTCTCTGGATTGTTGTATTTTAGCTTCTCTCAGTTTCCTTTTCAGAGTCCTTTCAGGTTCAGGATCAGCTTCAACAAGAATGCCTTTTTCCTTGTTCCTGCTCATATGAAAAAGAAGAGAATAGAAAAGGAAGAGGAATCCTCTATGTCACAGTATAGAGATTCCTTTATGTTAGTAGAAGAAGAAAGGAATAGAAGAAGGAAAAGAGTTAAGAATCCAAACACAAGGGGGAAGATAGGTTCGAATTCTTGAGATGAAGAGATCTGTTAGTGAATAAATAAATAAATAGAAGAAGATGAGAGGGAGAGAATTTCGAAAATTAATTTTGAAAAAGGGTTAGTGATTTTCAAAAATTAAGAGAAGAAAAACAATTAAAATTAAAATTTGAAACAATTAGTTAATTAAAAGAATTTTGAAAAAGAGGGAGGTAATTTTCGAAAATTAGAGAGAGAAAAGTTGTTAGGTGGTTTTGAAAAAGATAATAAACAAACAAAAGGTCAATTAGTTAGTTGAAAAAGATTTGAAAATCAATTTTGAAAAGATAAGAAGTTAGAAATGATATTTTGAAAACAAATTTTTGAAAAAGATATGATTTGAAAAAGATATTTTAAAAGGATATGATTGAAAAAGATATTTTGAAAAAGATTTGATTTTTAAAATTAAAATAGATTACTTGACTAACAAGAAACTAAAAGATATGATTCTAGAATTTAAAGATTGAACCTTTCTTAACAAGAAAGTAACAAACTTCAAATTTTTGAATCAATCACATTAATTGTTAGTAAAGTTTTCGAAAATTATGAATTAAAGATAAGAAAAAGATTTTGAAAAATAATTTTAAATTTTTGAAAATCATAAAAGAAAAATGAAAGAGATTTGTTTTTTGAAAAAGATTTTGAAAAGATAGGATTTTTAAAATTGAAAATTTGACTTGACTTATAAGAAATAGCTAAGTTGTAAAAATTTTTGACTAAGTCAACTCAAATTTTCAAAATTTATGAGAGAAAAAAGGAGAAGATATTTTTTGATTTTTGAATTTTTAATGATGAGAGAGAAAAACACAAATATGACCCAAAACATGAAAATTTTGGATCAAACACATAATGCATGCAAGAACACTATGAATGTCAAGATGAACACCAAGAACACTATGAAGATCATGATGAACATCAAGAACTTATTTTTGAAAAATTTTCAAGAAAAGAAAAACATGCAAGACACCAAACTTAGAAATTTTTAATATTTAGACTCTAAGAATTCAAGAATGCATATGAAAAACAAGAAAAAACACAAAACAAGAAAATATGAAGATCAAACAAGAAGACTTGTCAAGAACAACTTGAAGATCATGAAGAACACATGTATGAATTTTCGAAAAATGCAAAAGTTTTTAAAACATGCAATTGACACCAAACTTAAAGATTGATACTAGGCTCAAACAAGAAACACAAAATATTTTTGGTTTTTATGATTTTATTATTTTTTTGGTTTTTTTTAAATTATATTTTTGAAAAATGAAAATAAAGAAAAAAATTTTTGAAAAAATTTTTTGATAAGAAAATTACCTAATCTGAGCAACAAGATGAACCGTCAGTTGTCCAAAGTCGAACAATCCCCGGCAACGGCGCCAAAAACTTGGTGCACGAAATTGTGATCACCAACAATGGCTCCAATGACTTGGTGGTCTCAAATGCGAATCACACTTTGTCACAACTCCGCACAACTAACCAGCAAGTGCACTGGGTCGTCCAAGTAATAAACCTTACGTGAGTAAGGGTCGATCCCACGGAGATTGTTGGTATGAAGCAAGCTATGGTCACATTGTAAATCTCAGTTAGGCGGATTCAAATGGTTTATAATGGTTTTCGAAAATTAAGAATAAATAAAGCATAAAATAAGATAGAGATACTTATGTAAATCATTGGCAGGAATTTCAGATAAGTGTATGGAGATGCTTTGTCCCTGTTGAATCTCTACAACATACTGCTTTCTTACTTTCAATCCTTCATACTCCTTTCCATGGAAAGCTGTATGTAGGGCATCACCGTTGTCAATGGCTACATCCCATCCTCTCAGTGAAAATGGTCCAAATGCTCTCTCACAGCATGGCTAATCATCTGTCGGTTCTCGATCATGTCGGAATAGAATCCATTGATTCTTTTGCGTTTGTCATCACGCCCAACAATAGCGAGTTTGAAGCTCGTCACAGCCATTCAATCCCTGAATCCTACTCAGAATACCACAGACAAGGTTTAGACTTTCTGGATCCTCAAGAGTGGCCGCCAAAGGGTTCTAGCTTATACCACGAAGATTCTGATTAAGGAATCTAAGAGATACACGCTCGGTCTAAGGTAGAATGGAAGTGGTTGTCAGTCACGCGTTCATAAGTGAGAATGATGATGAGTGTCATGGATCATCACATTCATCATGTTGAAGTGCAACGAATATCTTAGAACAAGAATAAGCTGAATTGAATAGAAAATAGTAGTAATTGCGTTGAAACTTGAGGTATAATAGAGCTCCACACCTTAATCTATGGTGTGTAGAAACTCCACCGTTAAAAATACATAAGTGATCAAGGTTCAGGCATGGCCGAATGGCCAGCCCCCAAAGTCTAAGAACTAAACGTCCAAAGATGGATGCTAAGATAAAAGATGAAACCAAGATGTCTAATACAATAGTAAAATGTCCTATTTATACTAGATTAGCTACTAGGGTTTACAGAAATAAGTAATTAATGCAGAAATCCACTTTCGGGGCCCACTTGGTGTGTGCTTGGGCTGAGCTTGAGCTTTACACATGCAGAGACTTCTCTTGGAGTTAAACGCCAAGTTGTAACATATTTTTGGCGTTTAACTCTGGTTTATGACGTGTTTCTGGCGTTTGACTCCAGAATGCAGCATGGAACTGGCGTTGAACGCCAGTTTGCGTTATCTAAACTCGAATAAAATATGAACTATTATATATTGCTGGAAAGCTCTGGATGTCTACTTTCTAACGTCGTTAAGACCGCGCCATTTGAAGTTCTGTAGCTCCAGAAAATTCATTTCGAGTGTAGGGAGGTCAGAATCCAACAGCATCAGTAGTCCTTTTGTTAGCCTGAATCAAATTTTTGCTCAAGTCCCTCAATTTTAGCCAGAAAATACCTGAAATCATAGAAAAATACACAAACTCATAGTAAAGTCTAGAAATGTGAATTTTGCATGAAAACTAATAAAAACATCCCTAAAAGTAGCTAGATCCTACTAAAAATTACCTAAAAACAATGCCAAAAAGCGTATAAATTATCCGCTCATCAATATCCAACCAAACTAACATACAAGGATTGAAATCTTAATCCACTCACCAAGAGACTTCAATCATTTTTACTAATCAACTCAAATGCACATTACATTTAATAGATATTCAAAGCAATCTAACTTTATAAAATAAACAAATACTAAATCATATCATTTATTTTAATTTCTTCATCATCAATCCAATTTTAATAACCAGAATAATCAACACAAATTCTATTTTATAATAACCAACAACAAATACGAATAAAAAATTACCGTATGATAACCAAAACGCAAATCGTACATTAAGTTAACCCTAAACTTTAAATTAGCATATAATAATTAAATCCTAAATTCCTAAATTAATATATAACTAATCACTAAATTAACATGTAAATAAATTTTAAATTATAATTTATATAAAAGGTAGATGCATGAAACCTGACAGAGACGGAGGGATGATGATTGGATTTTTGACGGTTTAGAATTTCACAAATGAATTCTCGTTGCAAGTATAGTTTCTAAACCAACAATAATCCTTTCATACAAAAGATTGTTTGTCACGAGTAACAAACCCCTAAAATTAATAACCGAAGTATTCAAACCTCGGGTCGTTCTCCCTAGGAATTACAATAAAGTGTCTTGTTATTGGTTTGAGTTGTTTTGGGGTTTTGGTAGGAGGCATGAAAGTAAATGGCAATGAAAATAAACTAACAACTATACAAGGCTCTTGGCAAGGTATGAAAATTAGAAGTCCTATCCTAGTTATCCTTCTCAATTGTGATGAGAATTGTTCATTGCTACCACTTAGTTAACCCTTACTAAATAAAGGAAAGTCAAGTGGATGAATCAATTTGATTCCTCAAGTCCTAATCAACTCCTAAAGGAAAGACTAGCTTTAGAGGCAATAGAAGTAAACATTATTAAATTCAAGAATTAAAGGAATCTATAACTACAAAAATAAGAGATCAACAATAGAAGAGCAAAGAAGACACATTTATTATGAATTACCTCTTATTGAATTGGAAGAATGTAGAAGGAACAATACTAGATCTACAACAAAATATAAGAACAACATAAAGGAAATTACAACAAAAGAATAGAAGAAGATGAATGTAGCAACAAAGAATTGAGAGATAGAAGTGGAAGAAAGCAAAGATTAAAACCTAGATCTAAGAACTAAACTTAATCCTAATCCTAATTCTAGAGAGAAGAGAGAGCTTCTCTCTCTAGAAACTACTTCTAAACTAATCCTAATGTGTGGAAATGAACTAACGGTAACTAACTCCCTCATCCCTCTTCAATTCTTGGCTTAAATAGCATCAGAGATGAGTTGGATTGGGCCCACAAGGCTTGTAAATTCGCTAGCCACGAGTTTGCATGAAGTGATCACGTGCACCAACGGCGCGTGCGCGTACAGTGCACGTACGCGTCCTTATACGTATAGCAACTATGGCAAATCTTATATCGTTTCGAAGCCCCGGATGTTAGCTTTCCAACCCAACTAGAACCGCATCATTTGAACCTTTGTAGCTCAATTTATGATCAATTAAGTGCGAAGAGGTCGGCTTGACAGCTTTTGCGTTTCCTTTATTTCTCCATGAGTTCTCTATTTCTACATGCTTTTCCTTCATTCCCTTGGTCTAATCCTTGCCTCCTAAATCTGAAATCACTTAGTAAACATATCAAGGCATCTAATGGAATCAAGGAGAATTAGATTTAGGTATTTTAAGTCCTAAAAAGCATGTTTTCACTCTTAAGCACAATTAAGGGAGAAGTTATAAAACCATGCTATTTCATTGAATAAATGTGGGTAAAAGGTCATAAAATCCCTTAAATGAAGCATAAGATAAACCCTACAAATGGGGTTTATCAACCTCCCCACACTTAAACCAAGCATGTCCTCATGCTAAAATCAAGAATGAAGTAAGGGTATGGCGTTTATTCAATGTAAATAAACTATATGCAATCTACCTATATGCAACTATCTATATGAATGCAATTGCTTGGTCAAAATAAATCAATTCCCAAGAAGCATATATGCACAAGGGCTAAGGACTAGCAAGTCTAATCCACAATTGAATTGAGTTATTAAATATTTTTACAAACTTGAATGAAAATTGACACTTATGGGTGGAAACATGTAATTGAGCAATCGAACCCTCACCGGTAGTGTTTGCACTCTATTCGCTCAAGTGTTTAGGGTTGATTCACTCAATTCTCCCCTAATCATGCTTTCTAAGATTTGTTTTCATATCACAATCAACATATATTTCATGCATGCACACATCTATCATGAGGTCTTTTCTTTAGGTTGTAATGGGGTTAGGGTCAAGGCAGGATGCATATTTGGTCAAGTGAGCTTGAAGTTTGAATCTTTGATAAGCTTAGACTTTCCACCTAACCTATGACATCTTATACAATTAAGTTCTAACCTAACTACCCATTTCTCACTTTTTCACATGCTCATGTATCCCTTTTCGTTTCACAACACATATGCATTGATCTTATTAAGCTACACTTTGCTTTGGGGCATTTTGTTCCCTTTTTCATTTCTTTCTCTTTTTTTTCTTTTCTTTCTTTTTTTCTATATTATTTTTCTTTTTTTTCTTTTATTTTTCTTTTTTTTCTCTCTTTTTTTTCTTTCTATATAGAAGAGCATCAATGCATAAGGTTTTACATTTGATCAATACATGAGCATATATACCCGATTCCAAATATTTACACTAATAATACAAAACTACCCTTTTATTCACCCAATGTCCCAAGGTTCCCACACTTGAATGATACTCACACACACTAGCCTAAGCCAATCAAAGATCCAAATAAAGGACATTTATTGTTTTTCGCTTTAAGGCTTGTAATGTGCTAAATTAAGAACAAAGTGGGTTAAGCATAGGCTCAAATTGGCTAACAATGGATGATAAAAGGTAAGGCTTTTTGGGTAAGTGAGCTAAATGAAATGATGGCCTCAATCATATAAATGCATAAATACACAAAATAATGGATAAAAAGGATCAAACAAATCAAAGATTACATTCATAGAAAGAGAATAATGCACACAAGAAGGAAAATAAGTGGTTATAAGATGTAACCACACCATTAGGCTCAAAACTCACTTGCTTGTGTTCTTAGCTCAAAAACATGATCCACAAGATATATAATTCAAGCAAGTTTAATGAAAAATTTTCACTCAAATCAATTGGTGCCCTATAGATAGAATTCTTGAAACATCTCATTATTTTGACTAAGCTTATTGTGTATATGCATTCTTGAAAATTTTCATTATTTTGACTAAGCTTATTTTGTATATATATGCAAAACTAAGAAAATGTAAGTAAAAATCCTAAAATCTTAGAATGAAATGCAAAAGTGTTGGAATTAAAAACTTGTCACCTAAAATCGCCGATCGGTCGGACGACCTCCCCACACTTAAAAGTTTGCACCGTCCTCGGTGCACTCAAAGATGAGTAAGGGGGTACGGCGACTCTCCGGATTACTACGTGTTCTTAGTCTAGCCTCCATTATTGCTTGTGGTGCATCAATCATGAAAAATAAAAATATAACACCATAAGATGGGAAAACAAAAGCAAGGAAGCATAATTGTTGGAATGAGGTAAATCACTAGAATTGAGTGAGTGAATTAGCGTGACATTAAGAAATATTAGGTGTGTGAATTCTAAATTGCGCGGTTTAGAACACATATTAGCATAAAAGTTATGTCACAAAAGAAGCATGCACTTCACTTATCCTAGTGTGCTTGAGATGCTTTAAGTAAACTTGTAAGGTAAAACAAGCATTAGAGAAGCATGAAAACATTCAAGTCAAACATATGGATGGATATAATCATGAAATACAATGCATTAAGGTAAATGCTCAACATCATCCATCAAGAGATTGCCTAATCAAAGAATACGGTTCAAATCACATGGTGACCAAATCATGCAATTCAAAAGAGTCACAAGCTCGAAGGCAATTTTCATCACTTGGTGTTTCTCAAAAGGTAAGCATGAAAAACTCAAAACCAAGTAGCAAAATATAACCTCAATCATAGAATCCAACAAAGATTATAAACATAATGATGTTAAGATAACATCCCTTTTTAATACTCAGCAACAATTAATGGTAAACAAAAATAACAACCCAACACTTACAATGAGAAAGATACAATGAAATGAAAACTAATTAAAACTAACTAACTAATCAACTAACTAACGAACTAATTAACTAACTAAAATAAATGGTTATCAATGGTGTTTGGAAGTGTTGGATGAGGGGTAGAAGACGGGAAGAAGAAAGGAGAAGGAAAGAAATGGAAAGAGGGGAAGAAAAGAGAAGTGTTGAGAAAAGGGGATTCGCGCGTACGCGCACATGGCGCGTGCGCGTGGGTTGTGGTGCAATGGACCCGACGCGTACGCGTACAGGGTGCGTCCGCATCGAAGGATTATGCCGAGAGTGGCGCGCACGCGTCATGTGCGCGTGCGCGCGAATAGGTTTGTGCCAAAGGCACAACGTTGGCGCTGCGCAGGCACAACTCTCTGGAGAATGCATGGAGGGTGGAACTTCTCAATCCACGCGTACGCACGCATTGCGCGCGTGCGTGGATGGTCCAAAATGCTTGATGCACGCGTACGCACGCAGTGTGCGTACGCGTGGATGGTGCTCTGTTTTTCAAAATTTTTCTATTTTTTGCACCAATCCAAGCATTCCAAACCTCCAAACAGCTACCATAACACCCTAAAACCTTATTTACCATACTAAACTACCAAATATACTCACTAACTAAACAAAATATGAAATCAACTAAATTCTACACTATTTACAAAAGAGAAAATGAAAAGATGTTACCATGGTGGGTGTCTCCCACTAGCACTTTTATTTATTGTCCTTAAGTTGGACTTATGGGGAGCTCCTCTCAAGGTGGCTTGTGCTTGAATTCATCTTGGAACTCCCACCAATGCTTGGTTCTCCATTGTGCCCCAAGATTCTTCATGGATTGAGCCAAGTGTTGATGGAGTTCTTCACAAGCTTGGGGCTCCCAAAGTTGATCCTCTTCTTGTAATCCAGGATCCCACACACCCGTCTTGAGGTTGATCATCATTATTAGTCCATCCGGGTGGTAAGTAAGGTGAATTCTCTATATAGTGGCCAACAATCCTCCTAGACCCATCTATTTGAGCACTACTCCAACCTTTATATCTCATGTTTGATGCATCAACCATAATGAGCCTTGATTTGCAATGCCCACCACAAAACATTTTCCGCTTACGCTTCATCCCACAAACTTCCCTAAGTTGGCCATCCGTTTCAAGCAAACCATATTCAAGTGGGATAATAAAGCTAATAGAAGTGAATTTCACCCACTCAAATGAAGATGTAGATGACAACCTAGGCAAAGATGCTTCCAAAGATCTTGACAAAGCATAACCAACCCTCGTTCTTCTATTTCTAGGGACTTCCACCTCTTCACAAGATCTCTTAATTTCAATCCTTTGTTCAAAAATTTTATCTAAACCTTTTCCTTTACTCAAATCATAATAGAGAGGGTGAGAAAAATTTACCTCCTTAACGCTTTCAAATCCAACCGGAGAAGGTTCTTTATGCTCAAAGGATTCTTCACCACTAAGACTTGATGCTTGATCTTCATCACCAAGGGAACTCAATCCTTGCTCTATCCCATCCAAGTCTTCATATGGAGTATGCCTTGGAAGGTGTGCACTTTCCTCCCTAGCATCAATTTCAATCATCTTGGAGGGGTTTTCTTCAACTCTATGTTCCCATGGAGGCTCCGCATCTCCTAAGTCTTCTACCACTTCTTCCGTGTCTTCAACAATTAAAGCTTCCTCCAATTGTTCCAATACAAAGCAACTTCCCTCATTTCCCACCAGAGTTTCCAATCTCTCCTTCATGCTATGTTCTTCATTTGATTCTCCACATGTAGCCATGGTAGTTCCTTGAGTGTTCAAGCATTGGGAGGCTAATTGATTTGTTACCGCATCTAAGGCGGCCATGAAATTTTGCACATCCCTTTTCATCTCTTCTTGCCCTTGAACAACAACACCAAGGGTCTCATCCATTAGAGATTGGGGTGGGTGGAATGGTTCATCAAATTGGGGGGAGGGTTCATAGTAGGAAGGTGGTTCTTCTTGGTAGAATTGTGGTGGTTCTATGTTTTCCACTCTTTTCACTTGTTGCACAACACACTCCATGGTTGCTTGAAATTGATCCAATGCTTCCTTGAGACGATCCCTTGACTCTTGTTCCTCGTGGATTGAGACGATCACTTGACTCTTGTTCCTCTTGGATATCATGAGTAGGACCATAGGGCTCTTGGATTGAAGGACATGAGTATTCTTCCATGGGAGGTTGTGGTGGAAAGTAGTATTCATCTTGTGGTTGAAAATTTTCGTATATTGGAGGTGGTTCATCTTGGTAATAATGTGGAGGAGGTGGCTCTTGAAAATATTGATGTTGGAATGGTGGTGGCTCTATATGTGGTTCATATGGCTCATATAGTTGTTGGTAGGATGGGTATGGATTAGGGTCATATGAAGGTAGTTGGTAAGAAAGGGCTTGTGAGTATGGTTGAGAGTTATGTTGAGGATATGGTTCATAGGCATATGGTGGTAGTTCTTGAAAGTCACAAGGAGATTCACCATAGCCATTGGATTGATATGCATCATAGAATGGCTCTTCTTCATAGTGCATTGGTGGAGGTTGTTGCCATGAGGATTGATCATATGCATATGGCTCCTCCCACCTTTGATTGTTCCATCCTTGATACACATTCTCATTGAAGTTCTCATCACCTACAACATAATTGTAACTACACTCATAGCCAAAGTGAGAATCCATGATAACAAGAGAGGGCAAAAAAAAAATAGTAACAAATAAAGAGAACAAACTAAAAACTAACAAAGAAGCAAAAAGCAAACATATTCACAATATTCACATATATACAATAACCAATAACATAACACCATTGCAATTCCCCGGCAACGGCACCATTTTGATGA
>NC_029772.3:72648854-72672410 GCF_000817695.3 Arachis duranensis | reverse complement strand
ATTATCAATCAACAAAGGAATTAGATAACTCAAGTGTCACTAATTACTCTACTTAGGCCAAGAGGAACAAAATCTACAATAAAACTAAAAGAGACATTTCAACAAACACATAAAGTGCAATAGAAGTAAACATTATTTAATGCAAGAATTAAAGGAATCTATAACTACAAAAACAAGAGATCAACAATAGAAGAGCAAAGAAGACACATTTATTATGAATTACCTCTTATTGAATTGGAAGAATGTAGAAGGAACAAAACTAGATCTACAACAAAATATAAGAACAACATAAAGGAAATTACAACAAAAGAATAGAAGAAGATGAATGTAGCAACAAAGAATTGAGAGATAGAAGTGGAAGAAAGCAAAGATTAAAACCTAGATCTAAGAACTAAACTTAATCCTAATCCTAATTCTAGAGAGAAGAGAGAGCTTCTCTCTCTAGAAACTACTTCTAAACTAATCCTAATGTGTGGAAATGAACTAACGGTAACTAACTCCCTCATTCATCTTCAATCCTTGGCTTAAATAGCATCAAAGATGAGTTGGATTGGGCCCACAAGGCTTGTAAATTCGCTAGCCACGAGTTTGCATGAAGTGATCACGTGCACCAACGGCGCGTGCGCATACAGTGCGTGTACGCGTTCTTATACGTATAGCAACTATGGCAAATCTTATATCGTTTTGAAGCCCCGGATGTTAGCTTTCCAACCCAACTGGAACCGCATCATTTGAACCTCTGTAGCTCAAGTTATGATCAATTAAGTGCGAAGAGGTCGGCTTGACAGCTTTTGCGTTTCCTTTATTTCTCCATGAGTTCTCTATTTCTACATGCTTTTCCTTCATTCCCTTGGTCTAATCCTTGCCTCCTAAATCTAAAATCATTTAGCAAACATATCAAGGCATCTAATGGAATCAAGGAGAATTAGATTTAGCTATTTTAAGTCCTAAAAAGCATGTTTTCACTCTTAAGCACAATTAAGGGAGAAGTTATAAAACCATGCTATTTCATTGAATAAATGTGGGTAAAAGGTCATAAAATCCCTTAAATGAAGCATAAGATAAACCCTACAAATGGGGTTTATCAAGGGAGATACAGTGGCGGCGGTGCTAGAGGGCGACGGTGACGGCGCGATGCAGTGCTGCGATAAGGAACTGATTGGTTTTCAAGGAGAGGGAGAGGCAGTGGTGGGGCTAGGTAGAGAGAGAAACAGAGAAGAGGGGCTTAGAGAGAGAGAGAGAGAGATAGAGGATTTTCAAAATGAAGGGGGAGAGCATTCGTGCTCTCAATTTTAAGTTTGATTACTGTCATATTTAGTGTCTCCAAACTGTAAAATTTTGTTAAAATGGCTTTCCGTCGAATTTTATCAACTGTAAATCCGACACTAAAGTTCACGCCTATTCCCTCCCATTTCCCGCCAAGTATTACCCACGAATTTATCGTTGGAAAATTTAATCCGTCGATAACTATTTGACGTAACGAATTCTATCACAAAACCTTCCATAAACCCATTAGGAAATTTGATGCTAACTCAAGACGCTAAATGCAACGATAAATATGACGGTACTCGGTGTATTTCTTGTAGTGTTAGAGAGCATCCATACGGTCCCTCTCACCATTGAGTTCTTCTGCTGTTGCATCAGCAACTCAATTATCCTCTGGACCTCAGCTCTGAGTGCAGCATTCTTGGATAACAACTTAGCCTGAAAGGGAGGTGGCTGCTCATGTTCATTAGTCATGCTTGGAGATATCTGCAAAATGAAATTGCCATGGAAAATAATATATAGGGTAATACTAAAGTGGGTGCTAAATGTTCTGACATGGAATGACAATCCACCCTATAACTGATCTGTGTGAAAGGGATGAGCATTCCATTCTTCTCCTACTAGACGAGCTATGCTTTAGTCTTCTAGAAACTTAGATCGAATGTGGTACCTACAAAAAAAACTCTAACATTAAGTCAATAGCCTTTCCAAATCTTAAAAGAATAAAAATAATGATATGTTTTTCTCTCATCCTTTTTCCACTGCCTAATACCTAGTATTTATGGTCCTCTTTTTATTAAGTTCATGAGCCACCTTCTGTCTATGTGGTTACTGGTATATTCGTGAACATAGGAGATATATTCGTTTTTTAAATTGGATCTGTTATCCAAATGTTTGATCTTTCTCTCGAGATATAATGAGTAGTTTTCAATTTATTAGCATTTAGATTAACGTGAATATTTATATAGACGTTTTTTATCTTGTACTAATTTTTTTAGGGGGAATAACAAAAACTAAATTTTGAATTTTTCAATCATAAAAGTTTTAATATTATATTATAAAATTATTTATTACAAAAATTTAAATTAAAAGAAAGAGATACACTAATTATTATAACTATAATAAAATTTTATTCAAATATCCAAGCTCAAATTCGGAATCTTAGCCTGTAATCATTTCTTTCTTTGTTGGTTTTGTTATTTGACTAGAAACTAACTAGCAAAGTCTTTTACACATTCATTATAACACAAAAATTAATCTATTTATCTATCTATCTATTAATATATATTAATCTATTAATATCTATTAATAAGAGAGTAGTAATGGTTTAGTTGCTTCAAGTGGTAGTTTGTATAATCGACAAGTAGAGTTTTGTATAATAGACATGTGCCATAGCATTAAAAATTAATAAAATATAAAATAATACAAATTCAAAAAGTTCAATGAACAAAGTGTTGGGCGAGAATTTTAATTGAATTCAAATTCAAAATGTTTTAAAATCACTTTAAAATTATTGATTCTCTCTCTTATCTTATATGTGTTTGTATGTTCACATGTTTCTTCCAAAAATTTAAAAAATGAGAAGGCAAAAAGTTTTAAAAAACGAGAAGAGAAGATGAGAGAGATGCATTTCTTAGTAGGAAGGAATAGATGGCACTGGCAGGGAAAGACTTTTCCGGCGACATCATAGAGAAAAGAGGGTTAAGGGAGAGAGAGAAAGATATAATGAAGTAGAATGATAACAGAGGTCACGTTGCTGTTGGATCCACAGAACAGCTTCCGTCGCAAAATAGCATCGTAGCCATTCCTTTGCCGCCGCCGCCAGCAGATCCTGTGAATGCAACTTGACTACTCGCCGATCGCTCAGTTACGTTAATATAGTGATCCTCAGGATGGTTAGTTTTTTGTCTTGCGCACAATTTGTTTCATTGGAAACGCTAATTGAAATTGAATATGGCTTTTCGTGTTAATATCTTTCTCGTGAATGGATTAGCTGTGAAAATTATTTTTGTAGATAGTGGAAATTGTTTTATTTTTTGTAAATGACAGTCATCTTGGTTTAATAAATTATTTTTATTCTGAAGTTCAATTGTATTTTTTGGAGCAAAAATATTTCAATGGCTGGTGATGCAGAGAACTATCTTCCTTAGTTACTATAGTTTTTCTGTGTTTGTGTATCTGATTTCTGTTTTCTATATTAGTTTTAGATCCATTATAGCTGCACAACTTACAGTAAAGTATGGAGGGCTAAGTAAATATGGTGAATTCAGAAATAATGATGTTGAAACCAGGATCTAATATTGTGGAGTTTTCAATTAATGAGGTGTATCTCAGGCATTATTATTGTCCTTTTTTTTCTAGCTTTAGTTTTTTCATTCATAACATCAGAGTCCAAAGCATTGTATCATTAGAATGCATAATATCTCTTGACCTAGGTGGATTTGTTGGACCTATCAAAAAAGTAGAAGCTTGCATTCTTCTTGAATCTTGAATTTGTATAATGCAATGGTAATCCATGATGTGATAACAGGTCATTAGAATAAAGTATATTTAGTCTCTCATCAACTATGTTTTTTATCCTCCCTGCTTTTTCCAAATGCATGGATCCAGAGACCAGAGGGGTAAAGCAAAAGAGGAAAAGATAATTATTAGTGGGAAGATTCAGTTTTAACAGGTAACATTTAGTTTCTATTGGAGAGAGTGGAGAATAGGAGATAGTAATAAACACTTAATATTCCCACTATTTTAAGTAAACTTTGTTTCTCTAAGGCTTCTAAAAAAGCATACATTATCATTGGTCTGTTTCCTAAACTTATTAATCAATGAATATTTTTTACATAAATTGTCTTATCAAGATTATGATATGATCTTTTGTTCCAATAGTCCTTAAACATGACCAAATTAAAGAAATATCTTATCAAATGACCCTTATATTGATACATTTCTCTTGAATGGCACTAGAAAAATAAGTTTATCCGATTCGTGCTAATTCCAAATCAATTAAGAACTGAGACTCTTCTGTTGTAATTTGCTTACAACTTACAACTAGGCAAATGCAGGGTTATTTTATGGGAAGCAGGTGCTTAGCACAGGATTCCCACAAGATGCAAAATTTATAACTCAATTTCCCAAGGTTAGTTTTAATGTATATTTTGTTATATCTAACGTCTATTGTCTTTTCACTTGATTTTATTATGTGCTAAATTTTATTATTTTCTAGAAATGAAGTATAAGAATCCTTTTTTCATTGCGGTTGGGAGAGCATCTGGCAGAAAAAAGAAAAGAAAATATAGTGGCAAATGCTCTAGAGCTGTTTTCGTGGAGCAATAGATATGAAAAACCACAATTCAGAAGCGACGATGGTTGTTGATGTAGCGGAGACAAAGAATTGTGGCAGCGATGAGTTGTGAGTTGTGTTGATCTTGTCATTAAAGAAGGAGCAACTAGCGGCAAGTTGACCATACTGATGAAGAGAACGCAGAGATTTGAGATCCTGTCATTCACCGTGTTACAGAGGTAATTTAATTTTTAAAGGATAGAATAATCACACAAATAAAACTTATGAAATGTTTCTTTGAGCATTAAACTTCACCGAAAGATTGGATTTCATAGATTTGAAAAACAAGAACACATTTCTTGAAAGTATATCATATGTGAATGATTCTCAGAAGAAGGGTTTGATTTGAAAGGATATCATGTGTGTATGTGACGATTGGATTTTTGACGGTTTAGAATTTCTCAAATAAAATCTCGTTGCAAGTATAGTTCCTAAACCAAGCAATAATCCTTTCATACAAAAAGTTGTTTGTCACTAAAACAAACCCCTAAAATTTATAAACCGAAGTATTGAAACCTCGGGTCGTTCTCCCTAGGAATTACAATAAAGTGTCTTGTTATTGGTTGTGAATTATTTTGGGGTTTTGATAAGAAGTATGAAAGATAAATGGCAAGAAAGTAAACTAAGGCCTAAAAAGGTCTTGGCAAGGGTTGGTGGTCAAGGATCTCTATCCTAATCACTAACCACAATATGAGAATTGGCAAGGATTAATCTCACTAAATCATCCTCTAACTAATAGTAAAGGAAAGTCAAATGAGCTATATCAATCCTAGTCCATAAGTCCTAACTCTCCACTAATTCAATTAGTGAGAACTAGAGTCAATGGCTCCCAATCATCAATCACTTGGACATTAGTAACTCAAGAGGTCCTAAGTTACCTTTCCAAGCCAAGAGTATAAAATTCTACTCTAAAATCCAACCAAGCATTTCATCAAACACTTGGAAGGCATAAAAGAAAAACATAGTAAATCAACAACAAGAACAAAACCTAACAACAATTATTGCAAGGAATTAATAACAACAAATCAAAAGGAACAAAATTATTATGATTTACCTTGAATTGAATTGAAAGAGAAAGGAAGGAACAAAAGTGGATCTACACCAAAACACAAGAACAACATAAAGAAAATTACAACAAAAGAATAGAAGAAGAATGAATCTAACAACAAGGAATTGAGATGTAGAAGTAGAAGAAGATGAATCTAAATCTAGATCTAAGAACTAAACCTAATCCTAATCCTAATTCTAGAGAGAAGTGAGAGCTTCTCTCTCTAGAAACTACTTCAAAAGTAAACTATGACTAATGGTAACTAGATTTTTCATCCCTCTTCAATCCTTGACTTAAATAGCATCAGAAATGAGTTGGATTGGGCCCACAAGGCTCCTAAAACCGCTGGGGACGATTTCATTAAAGTGGGCCACGGACAGAATCGGCGCGCGCGCGCAAAGTTATGGTCGTTTCGAAGCAACATATGGCAAAATTTATATCATTTCGAAGCCCCGGATGTTAGCTTTCCAACCCAACTGGAACCGCATCATTTGGACCTCTGTAGCTCAAGTTATGGTCGTTTAAGTGCAAAGAGGTCGGCTTGACAGCTTTCCGGTTCTTTCATTTCTTCATGAGTTCTCCAACTTTTCATGCTTCTTTCTTCATTCCCTTGATCCAATCTTTGCCTCCAAAACCTTAAATCACTTAACAAACATATCAAGGCATCTAATGGAATCAAGGTGAATTAGATTTAGCTATTTTAAGGCCTAAAAAGCATGTTTTCACTCTTAAGCACAATTAAAGGAGAATATACAAAACCATGCTATTTCATTGAATAAATGTGGGTAAAAGGTTATAAAATCCCCTAAAATCAATACAAGATAAACCGTCAAATTGGGGTTTGTCAGTATGATTCTATTTTTATTTTTAATTTTTTTGCTTTTTGATTTCTTTAAGTTTGTTTTTAAATTCATTTTGTGCTTCTTAATAGAATAGGAAAAGTGAAGTGTGATATACTACTCGATGGAGTGGGGGCAATGACGTTAGGATTTTTGCTATTAAAGAATTTTATAAAAATAGTCACGTTGTAGATATAGATTCTAAACCAACAGAAATCCCTTCGTGCAAATGTCTTGGTTGTCACAACTAACAAATCCCTAAATAAATTAATAACCAAAGTATTTAAACCTCGGGTCGTCTTCTCAAGGAATTGCAGGGAGGTATGTTCTTATTATTGGTTATGAGTTTTGTAAATCGGGGGTTTTTTCTTAACCAAGACCAAAAGTGTGGAAAGCTGAATTGAAATCATAAATCTAAAAACATCTCAATAATGTATAATCCTAACATGAAAAGTTCATAAGCCAATTGGGCAACATAAATCAAATACCAATAAAAGCATTAAAGTATCTAAAATAAGAGATAAATATAAAGTAAAGGAAATATTGAACCTGATTAAGAGTTGAATTAAATCCTAATTTCTAAAACTCCTACCTAAATCCTAAGAGAGAGGAGAGAACCTCTCTCTCTAAAAACTACATCTAAAACTAAAATTATGAATTATGAGAGCATGATGAGTCTCTGCAAGTTCCCTGACTTTAATCTGTGTTTCTGGGCCGAAAACTGGGTTGAAATGCGGCCCAGAATCTCTGCCAGTGACTTTTGTAATTCTGCAGATCGCGCACGTCACGCGATCGCATCATCCATGCGGACACGTCATTCGCGTTTTTTCCTGCCACGCGTTCGCGTCGTCCACGCTTCCGCGTCACTTGTGCTTTTCCAATCCGAGCGGTCGCGTGAGCCATGCGGCCGCGTCACTGCGAATTCCTTTCTTCCGCGCGGTCGCGTCGCTGACGCGTACGCGTCACTTCTCGCTGGTCATCTCCTCAATTTCTTGTGTTCCTTCCATTTTTGCAAACTTCCTTCCCAATCTCTCACTCATTCATGCCCTATAAAGCCTGAAACACTTAACACACAGATCAAGGCATCGAATGGTAATAAGAGAGGATTAAGATTAGCTAAATTAAGACCAAAGAAGCATGTTTTCAATCATAGAACTAAACTAGGAAGGAATTGTAAAATCATGCAAATCATATGAATAAGTGGGTGAAAAGCTTGATAAAATCACTCAATTAAATACAATATAAACCATAAAATAATGGTTTATCAACCTCCCCACACTTTAAACATTAGCATGTCTTCATGCTAAACTCAAAGAGACCAAATAAATGAGTAGGGAAGGGCAAGACTCACGCAATGCAACCTATGAATGTGAATGCAGCTACATGCTAAAATGATTCTACCTACTTGGTGAAAAAGTAAATAAATCTTTCAAAAATAAATATGAATTGGATTTCACTAATTCAAATCACAAAATACAATACAAATAACTTGCAAGAAGGAGATAACTCATGAAAGCAGGGAACATAGAATTAAGCGCTGAACCCTCACTCATAGTGTATATCACTCTAATCTCTCAGGTGTATAGGGTCAATTCTCTCAATTCTCTACTAATCTTGCTTTCTATAACTTTCTCTTCATCTAACAATCAACAAAAAATTTAATGCACCAATACACAAATCAAGAGGTCTTTTAAGGGTTGTAATGGGGTTAGGGTCAAGGTAGGATTGTATTTGGCCAAGTGGACTAAAATCTGAATCCTTAATTAACATAAACTTTCCACCTAACTTAAGACAATCCATTTAATTAAAATGCAAAATCTAACTTCCCATTAACTGTGTTTACTACATATTTATGCATTCCAAGTTTTGAGTACAGCTCATATGCATTGATTTCACTATTTATTTTGGGACATTTTATCCCCTTTTATTAATTGCTCTTTTCTTTTCTTTTTTTTTTTGCATATGATTAAAGTGTTGAATGAAATAACATGTGCTCAACCATTATTTTGCACATTTTCACTAAAATATACAACACCCAATTATTCAAATCAAATATTTTCAAACCCAACTTCCCCACACTTAAATCATGAGCACTTTTACTAGTCTAAGCTAACCAAAGATTCAAATTAAGGACATTATTGTTTTCCGCTTAGAGTTAGTAATGAGCTAAAGTAAAGAACAAATGGGTATATTAGGCTCAAATTAGTTTGCAAAGGATAATGAAAGGGTAAGGCCATATGAGTATGTAAGCTTACTGAAACAAAGGCCTTAATCATATCAGTGCATGCATACATCAAACAATGGAAATATAGAATTAAGCAAGACAAAGATCACAATTTTAGAGAGAGAAACACACACCAAAAATAAAATATTGGTTGATAAAATGCAACAATCAAATAGGCTCAAAATCTCACTGGTTTTGTGTGTTCGAGCTCTAAACTATGTTCCAAAATAATATTTCTTCAAACAAGTTTTTCAAAAAGTTTTATTCAAATTAGTGAAATACTATAAAAATTTCTTGAAAAAGAAAATATTACTTTAACCAAGTAGTAACTAAATGCATAAAATCAAACAAACATGCAATCAAATATGCAAATGCAACAATGAAAAACAAAAACTGATGTTGAGAAGGGACTAACTAACCCGTGGAGATCGGTATCGACCTCCCCACACTTAAAGATTGCACCGTCCTCGGTGCATGCTGAGATGTGCAGGTGGATGGGGGTTGTAGTTCCTCAGCTAGTGCTCTTTGTGTTCCTTTCCTTGCCGGTGGTTTGGGAGTAGCTTTCTCTCTTTACCCTTCTTGGTGGCCATCCTGAAAAGGGAAAAAGGAAAGTAACAAGTAAAGCTAGGGGTTCCAGCAAGGAAGAGAACGGGAAAGGTGGTAATCAATGCACAGTAAAGAAGAATGACGTCAACACATGGTCATGACTACATGTGAAAAGTCATCAATGGAAATATAGCAAGTGCATGTAATAACAATTAAATGCAAGATGTTTATTGGCATGCTGGCAAAGGCATGAGTAGCATAGGTCAAACATTCAATGTCTAAATTAGATTACCAAGTCTTCCAAACTAACAAAATGTTTGTAATGACAATTATAAATAATTAATAAAATATAAAAAGGGTTTTGTAAAAAGCAAGCATTTATAGTAGTAGATTAAAAGAAATCTTAAAAATAGTGCACAATGCTATACGGGCGTTTTCACAAACACATAGCATGCATGGTAAATAAGCTATTTGAAAGTATTAAATTGAATATGCAAGCAACCCTTTAAAAATTAATATATAATTGACAAATAATCCACAAAATATAGAAAAAATAATGACCCAAATAAAATTCCAACACCAATGAAAATAATGCAATGAATGAAAGTATGCAATTAAGTAAAAGAAAATGAAAGATAAAAAGAATGAGAAGGGAAAGAAGTGAGTAAGAAGTAGGTAAGAAAGGAGGGAGAAAAAATTAGGATTGGGAAAGAAAAGATAAAATATTTTGGCATATTAGGTTAAGGTGTGCGACGCTGGCGACGGGGTCGCAAGGGTGACGCGGCCGCGTGGTGCGCAATAAGGTCAAGCGATGTGGACACGTAGGTCATGCGATCGCGTCACTTGATTTGTGCTAGTGGCGCGAGTGCAGCCTCGCATTCGCACAACTCTCTGTTTGAATTGCATTTTGCAAAAATCTGGGTGATGCGATCGCGTGGATGGTTATTTTTTAAAGACGACGCGGCCGCGTGGGGTACGCATTCGCGTGGGAGGGCTTGGGCTTCTAGCACGAGTCCAGCCCAATTCCAGCACAACTTTCGGCCATGCACCTTTTTTACGTCGATTTTCATGGCACGCGGCCGCTTGGGTGACGCGGTCGCGTGTGAGGCCAAAGTTCCACATGACGCAGTCGCGTGAGCGATGCAGTCGCGTGGGGTCAAATTATGCTAAAGGCGCGCCTCCAGCCACGCTCTCGCGTGACTCTCTGTTCAATTCTTGTCTACCCAACGCATTAGTGACGCGGACGCGTCAGCGACGTTGCCGCGTCGCGTGCGTGTTTTCCCTTTTTTATTTTTATTTTTTTAATGCAGTATGCAGAATGCAGTGTTAATGTAGATGCTATGAAAACTTCCAAGTTCAATGAAAATAAAATAAAATATAAAAAATAAACAACACGAAATAAAATTGAAAAAGAACGATAATACCATGGTGGGTTGTCTCCCACCTAGCACTTTTAGTTAAAGTCCTTAAGCTGGACCTTTGGTGAGCTCCCTGTTATGGTGGTTTATGCTTGTACTGATCTAGAAATCTCCACCAATGTTTGTACTTCCAGTAGCCTCCGGGGTCCCAAACTAAGCATGTAAAGCCCTTAAGGAGCTTCAAACAGATTCTTAGGCTCCCGGGGTGACAAATGTCTGAACAGATTCTAGGATCCCAAACCTTACTTTTACACCCGTTTTTGTCTCGATCTGCATTTTTCCAACCGGGTGAAAGGTGATCTAAATTCTCACTGCAGCGACCAAACAACTTCCTAGACCCATTCAGTTGAGCTTTACACCAACCTTTGCGTTTAAACTTAAAGCTTCCAACCATAACAAATCTTGCAGGACAATTCTTACCACTGGCCATCTTCCTTTTATTTTTAATGTTACAAAGAGCTCTAAGTTGACCATCCGTCTCCAGTAGCCCATATTCAAGTGGAATTAAAAAGCTAATGGATATGAATTTTACCCACTTGAATGTTGTGAAGGATGATGGCAACTTAGGGGGAGGCATTTTTAATGAAATTGCAAGCTCCACTCCCTTGTGCTCTTCTCTGATAATTACCACTTCTTTGCAAGCTTCTTCAATTTCAACCTCTTCCTCTTGGTAGCTTTCTTCCAATTCAATCTCCTCTGTATTGCTTTCCAAGGGCATGGGAGGTTGTGATTTTTCTTCTTGAATATCCATCTCTTGATCAACCTCTTCCAAGTCTTCAACTGTGATATGCCTTGGAGGTTGTACACCCTCCTCAGCATCAATTTCGAACATCTTGGAAGGGGGTTCTATGACTGGACTTTCCCATGGAGGTTCTGCATCTCCTAAGTCTTCAACCGCTTCTTTCTCTTCAACAATTATGGCTTCCTCCACTTGTTCCAGTACAAAGTCATGCTCCTTACTGTCCACTGGAGTTTCTAGTGTCTCCTTCATGCTACGTTCTTCATTAGATTTTCCACATGAAGCCATGGGGGTGCCTTGAGTGTCCGAACGTCTAGAAGGTAATTGATTTATTGCTTGCTCCAATTGATGAAGGGTTGCATGAAATTGATCTACTGTTTCCTTGAGACGATCCCTTGACTCTTGTTCCATTTCAATAGTATAACTGGGATCATCTTGCTCTTGGATTGATGGATGTGGGTGCTCTTCCATGGATGGTGGTGATGGGATGGGTGGTGATGAAATGGATAGATCATTATATGGTTGAAAAGAAAGTGCACTAGAGCTTGAGGGTTGATTGTTGAAGGTATTCGGTGGTCTGATTTGCATGACCAGAGCTTGTATAGTAGAGTTTAAATCGGCAAATACTTTCTCCATAGAGGTTTGGGGCGGATAGGAGGGTTCATTTTGATAATGATAAGGAGATGGTGTATATTGAGGTGGTGGTTCTATGAATGGTTCATTTGGCTCATAAGGTGGTTGGTATGGTGGATATGGATTAGGGTCATATGGAGGTGTTTGGTGGAAAGGAGCTTGTGAGTATGGTGGTTCAAAATTATATTGAGGAAGAGGGGGTTCATAGGCATATGGTGGGTCTTGTTGGTAGTCAAAAGAGTGCTCACCATAGCCATTGCCTTAATATGCATCACAGAATGGTTGTTGATAGTCCATTGGAAGTGGTTGTTGCCATGAGGGTTGATCAAATCCTTGTGGCTCCTCCCATCTTTGATTGTTCCAACCATGATGCATGTTGTCATTATAATCTCCTCTTCCTGCAACATAATTATAACCAGACTCATAGCCAAAAGGGTGAGAGTTCATAGTAGTGAGAGATAATAAAAACAAAAACTAACAAAAAAAGGAAAAAAATTTTTTGAAAAATATTTACAATAACTAATAATAAGGCACACGTTTGCAATTCCCCGGCAACGGCGCCATTTTGACGTTAGGATTTTTGCTAGTAAAGAATTTTATAAAAATAGTCGCGTTGTAGATATAGATTCTAAACCAACAGAAATCCATTCGTGCAAACGTTTTGGTTGTCACAAGTAACAAACCCCTAAATAAATTAATAACCGAAGTATTTAAACCTCGGGTCGTCTTCTCAAGGAATTGTAGGGAGGTATGTTCTTATTATTGGTTATGAGTTTTGTAAATCGAGGGTTTTGAGAATGAGGAGTAGATATGATAAATGACAAGTAAACTAAATAAATGACAGTAAAATAAACTCTTGGCAAGGTATGAGAAATTAGAAGTCCTATCCTAGTTATCCTTATCAATGATGATGAAAATTGAATCTTAACTCCACTTAGTTAACCTCTGCTGTTGCAAAGGAAGGTCAAGTGGCTAATTAGTTTGATCTTTAAATCCTAGTTAATTCCTAAGAAAATGTTGGAATTATAGAAGTTCAAGCTAATTAGTAAAGATAGCGGTTATCGATCACGTTGAGTTTGATAACTCAAGAGTTACTGATTTCCTAACCAAAGCCAAGAATGTGGAAAGCTGAATTGAAATCATAAATCTAAAAACATCTCAATAATGTATAATCCTAACATGAAAAGTTCATAAGCCAATTGGGCAACATAAATCAAATACCAATAAAAGCATTAAAGTATCTAAAATAAGAGATAAATATAAAATAAAGAAAATATTGAACCTGATGAAGAGTCGAATTAAATCCTAATTTCTAAAAATCCTACCTAAATCCTAAGAGAGAGGAGAGAACCTCTCTCTTTAAAAACTACATCTAAAACTAAAATTATGAATTATGAGAGCATGATGAGTCTCAGCAAGTTCCCTAACTTTAATCTGTGTTTCTGGACCGAAAACTGGGTTGAAATGTGGCCGAGAATCTTTGCCAGCGACTTTTGTAATTCTGCAGATCGCGCACGTCACGCGATCGCGTGATCCATGCGGACGCGTCATTCGCGTTTTTCCCTGCCACGCGTTCGCGTCGTCCACGCTTCCGCGTCACTTGTGCTTTTCCAATCCGAGCGATCGCGTGAGCCATGCGGCCGCGTCACTGCGAATTTCTTTCTTCCGCGCGGTCGTATCGCTGACGCGTATGCGTCACTTCTCGCTGGTCATCTCCTCAATTTCTTGTGTTCCTTCCATTTTTGCAAGCTTCCTTCCCAATCTCTCACCCATTCATGCCCTATAAAGCCTGAAACACTTAACACACAGATCCAGGCATCGAATAGTAATAGGAAAAGATTAAGATTAGCTAAATTAAGACCAAAGAAGCATGTTTTCAATCATAGAACTAAACTAGAAAGGAATTGTAAAATCATGCAAATCATATGAATAAGTGGGTGAAAAGCTTGATAAAACCACTCAATTAAATACAATGTAAACCATAAAATAGTGGTTTATCAGGCAGTAATTTTAAGTAAAGAAAATCCTATTAGTGGAGAGAACATTGGAGAAAAGACATTGTTTGGCATTGAACCTTTGCTTGTTGAAGAGATTGCTTTTGTGGTAAGTTCATTACTTTTTTAAAATCAACAATGTGTGAGCTTCTTTTTAATTCTTTGAACATTGATACATTAGAAATTTCATTTTTATCATTGTATAATTTATGTAGGTTACAAATACTTAGATGTTACATATTCAATTCATGGAAAGTGTTTCTTTGAAAGATCTAGCATTTTTTAAGTTCCTCCATTTCTTTATCTAGAACATATTGGTAATGTATCGAAAGTAATGGTGGCAGATCGCAAGATTATTTTTAAAGAGGTACTATTCAAGGCAGATTGCAAGATTATTTTTAAAAATGTACTATTCAAATTTTTTTCTGAACTATGAATGTTGAAAGGGTTAGATTGATTTCATTATGATCTCTATTTAAAATTAGATATATTCTATAAAGATAATTTCATTACAATTTGCTCTTCAAAGTGGGGATCACAAAGTAGTATTCCCCGTACTCTCAAAAAAACATATAAGAGAGACATTTACCTTGAAGAATTTTTTTTAATTTCCTCTGCACTGCACCACTTCAGTTTATGAATGTAAATATGTAATAGCAGGATCTTAATTTAAAAGAATTAAAAAATAATCTCCAACTAAGTAGTTCTTTTTTTCCTTTATACATGTATGCATATGTAATGAATTAATTATATATTGGTGTTTGCAAAGAATCAACTATTAATAGGTTTTTGCAAAGTTATCATAAGCATTCCAATACTTTGTTCTATCTGTGTGTAATTCTAAAATTATTATTGAAAAGTTTGACTAAAGGAAACTCATACACATTCCTGTTGTTCAATCTGAAATTTCGATTTAATAGCTTCTTTTTTTATATTTATACATGGTAGGTGGTGCACGAAATTAGAACTCGCACAACTGAACTGGCAAGTGCATCGGGTCGTCCAAGTAATACCTTAGGTGAGTGAGGCTCGATCCCACGAGGATTGTCAGATTGAACAAGTTGTGGTTATCCTGCAGATCTTAGTCAGGCGAATAGAAAGTTGATTGTTATTGTTGTAGGCGCATAAACAAAACAATAACGAAAGTGATAAAGAATTGACGTAGAAACAATAGTAAAAAATCAGTTAAGGCCTCGGAGATGATTATTTTTTCGGATTGATACTTCTTGCTGACTACTTTAATGATGAGTGATTCATTTAATGGCAAGGCTGTAAGTGATTAAACCAGGGGTAGTGGTCATTAATCTCCTCTGATCCAAACCAAATGCCCGAACAAGTTAGTCAATCTGGACGAAGGTGAAGCTCACGCAACTCAATCTCTGATGATCCTACTCAAAATGCCACAAACAATGTCAGATCTTCCGGATCAGAGAATGAAGCTCTATGATTCTAGCCTTAATGCCACAGGGACCTCAATTACCCATTACTAACGAGATTTCATGTCACGTATCCCAATTAGCCCAAATAACTTGTTGGAACATGTGATGTACTCTTAATGCTATCTAGGCCAAGACTCGTAAGAACTCATGTAGAATAAGGGGTCATACTCTCGTTCCACCCCAGATTCATAAAGATGAATAACGACAATACATCATAGAATGGAATCAAACATATATTAAAGTAGAAAAGTAATAATATTAATCCATAGGAATTAGCAGAGCTCCTATCCTTAACCTAGGAGGTTTAGCCGCTCATATTTTACAGAAGATAAAGTGAAATAAGTTCTAAGAAGATGAAGATCCTAAATATGGGTGATCTTCGCCTATATATACTAATCTAGTAATTAAAAATTACAAAAATGAAATAAACTAAGTAGAAAGGTGCGAAAATCCACTTCTGGGTCCACTTGGTGAGTGTTTGGGCTGAGCTGGCATTTAGCTTGGAAGAGTGGGCGTTCAACGCCCACTAGGGAGTGTCCATGCTGCTTCCTTGCTCCCTTGGTGGTGTTGAACGCCAGTTTTGGACGTTCAACGCTGGTGTTTATACCCTGGGTCGAGCTGTCCGACCCGGGATGTTCGACAGACAAAGCGACCGACCTCTTCAGGACGGGACAACCCGACCTCTTTCCAAAGAGCTCGGCCAAGTCACCAGAAAAGCCCAAAGAAGGGCCCAAATAGAGGAACACGCCCCAAATCCTAAGGCAGCCCAAGCCTACAGAGGGAAGGGCGGTTCCTATGAAAGATAAGCTGACCTCACCTAGAAGATAAGATAAGATGAGATAACTAACTTATCTTATCTAAAAAGATCACTCTACACCATTAAATAAACTGGAGCACCCAGGTATAACTCATACTTTGATTCTACTCAATACCTACTTAATACCCTTGCTAACTTAAGCATCGGAGTCCCTTGCAGGTACCCCCCACCCTTCGATGATAAAGGATCAACAGCACTCTCAGTTCCACAAGTCGGACACACCAGCTCCGACCGCTATACACCTGCCGGACATGTCGGCTCCGACCAACACAGAAGATCTCGACCGAGATCAACCTACAGTTTCAGGTAACCCTCGGAACATTGGCGCCGTTGCCGAGGAACCTGGAAGTCATCCCATCACCATGGCGGACGACCATGACAACGACCACGATTTAGATTTGAAAGATAGAATGCCGCACAAGAACGCGGATGTTACACTCAAAGATACTCCGGAGCTCAACGGGGACAAAAATTCATCAAATCCAGGAGTGATAGAGGTGCTTCAAGATCGATTAAAGCAACTTGAGAAAGAAGCCCAACATCAACGTGAAAAAGAAGGGGATCTGCATCGGGAGATAAGGCGACGCCAAGAATTAGAAGATAAACTTCTGAAACTCGAAGCCGATCTCAAAACTAAAGCTACTAAATCCACTCCAGAGGATAGCTCTCGTAAGGATCAAGATCCTTTCACCGGGGAAATTATGAAGACCAAAATCCCAAAGGATTTTAAACTTCCAGATATGACTCTGTATGATGGCACTTCAGACCCCAACCATCATCTCAGCAATTTTAGAAGTAGAATGTACCTCACTGACGCCTCGGATGTAGTTCGCTGCAAGGCCTTTCCAACAACTCTTACCAAGACAGCCATTAGATGGTTCGACAGCCTACCTCCGAAGTTCATCTCAAGCTTCGACGACCTGGCCAAAAAGTTCCTGGCCAGATTTTCCATACAAAAAGATAAGGCTAAACACGCACCCAGTCTACTAGGAATCAAGCAAGGAGATCGGGAGAGTCTTCGTAACTACATGGAAAGATTCAACAAAACATGCATGGACATACAAAGTTTACCAACAGAAGCTTCCATTATGGGCCTCATAAATGGCCTATGAGAAGGACCATTTATCCAATCTATATCAAAGAAGTACCCTGCATCCCTGGACAAAGTACAAGAATGGGCGCAGAAATACATCAACATGGAGGAGAATTCTCGACTTGGGGAAGCCTCGAGGTTCGGTTCTGCCTACCGAGATAAAGATAAAGAATCCAAGAAAAAGGAAGATCGCTCCTGGGAGAAAATAAAAAAATATCATAACTACACCCCTCTCAGGGTATCCTTGGTAGATGTTTACAAAGAAGTCTGCCATAAGGAAAAAATACCCCCAGCTCAGCCACTCAAAGGCAAAAGAGGAGGAGGGAATCAGAACGAATACTGTGAGTATCATCGAGTTCGAGGACATTCCACCAATGAATGCTTCGACTTGAAAAACGTCTTAGAAAAATTAGTAAGAGAAGGAAAACTAGATCGGTTTTTGGCCAACCGGGACGAAGAGCCAAGAAAAAGAAGAAGGGATGAAGATACCAGACGGTCTGAATGATCACCTCGCACACCAGAGAGACACGTCCACGTGATACACGGAAAATTTTCGGGAGGAGGAATCTCCAAGTCATCTCGCAAGTGACACTTCAAAGAAATATAACATGTCAAAGGAAAAAAGGAGGCGCCAGACATCCCAGCAATCACGTTTACCAAAGAAGATGCATCTGGAATTATTTGGGGACACGACGACCCCATGGTCATCACTATCATACTGGCAATCACCAACCTCCCCCGTACATTAATTGACCAAAGAAGCTCCGCCGACATCTTATTCAAAACTGCCT
This sequence comes from Arachis duranensis, assembly GCF_000817695.3. Taxonomy (NCBI): domain Eukaryota; kingdom Viridiplantae; phylum Streptophyta; class Magnoliopsida; order Fabales; family Fabaceae; genus Arachis; species Arachis duranensis. Next base: position 72,654,226 of record NC_029772.3, on the reverse strand, counting down.
TCGACAAGCTCGGCCTAGAAGAAAAAGAGCTAAGAGCATATCCGAACAGCCTGTTCGGACTTGGGGATACCCCAGTACAACCACTGGGATACGTATCGCTACACACGACTTTTAGAAAGGGGAACCAGTCTAGAACACTTAAGATAGACTACATCGTGGTTGACGTAAGCTCAGCCTACAATGCCTTAATAGGTCGGACAACGTTAAATCAACTCGGCGCAATAGTTTCAACTCCACATCTATGTATGAAATTCCCAACTGTAGAAGGGATAGCTACAATAAAAGCAAATCAAAAGATGGTGCGTCGCTGTTATAACAAAAGTCTAAACCTCAGAGGTGAAGGAGGAGAGTTCCACACAATCGAACTTGGCGGAGTTCAAAGACGAGAAGAACTCCGTCTACAGCCCGAAGGTGAAGTAGAGAAAGTTCAGATCGGAGACACCTCAGATAAGACAACTAATATTAGCACGATTCTGAAAGGAGACGCAAAGGAATCATTCATACAATTCCTACGAGATAATGTTGATCTCTTCGCATGGAAAGCTGCCGACATGTTAGGCATAGATCCCAAACTGATGAGCCACAAGTTGGCAGTCTATCCGGGATCCTGGCCGGTACAACAAAAATGAAGAAAACTCGGGCCGAAACGGTCTCAGGCTGTCGCAGAACAGGTGCAAGCAGTACTAAAGGCAGGGTTCATAAGAGAAGTTAAGTACCCACTATGGCTAGCAAACGTCGTCTTGGTGAGAAAGTCAAATGGGAACTGGCGAATGTGCACCGACTACACTGACCTCAACAAAGCCTGCCCAAAAGACCCTTATCCACTACCAAGCATCAACGCTCTAGTAGATGCCTCATCGGGATATAAGTATCTCTCATTTATGGATGCATACTCGGGGTACAACCAGATCCCAATGTATCCACCGGATCAAGAAAAAACCTCGTTTCTAACACCCAAAGCAAACTATTGTTACATCATAATGCCTTTCAGCCTTAAGAACGCAGCAGCTACTTACCAAAGGCTAATGAATAAGGTCTTCTCAGATCACATCGGAAAAATCATGGAGGTCTACGTGGATGACATGTTGATAAAGACACAAAGTGAAGAAACATTACTGTCCGACTTGGTTCAAGTATTCGACACCATACGGAAGCATGACATACGATTTAACCCGGCTAAATGCACCTTCGCAGTGGAAGCCGGTAAGTTCTTGGGCTTTATGCTCACACAAAGAGGAATCGAGGCAAATCCAGATAAATGTCGGGCCATACTCAACATGAAGAGCCCAACCTGCGTCAAAGAGGTACAACAACTCAATGGGAGACTGGCAGCCTTATCCAGATTCCTAGCAGGGTCAGCGATAAGATCCCTCCCTTTCTACACTATTTTAAGGAAGGGAAAGAACTTTGAGTGGACAACGAAATGTGAACAAGCCTTCCAAGACTTCAAAGAATTCTTGGGACGGCCACCTATCCTATCTCGACCACGAGAAGGGGAACCACTCATATTGTACCTCGCAGTAGGAAGTCGAGCAATAGCCTCAGCACTAATTAGAGAAGACGAGGGCGGGCAACAACCCGTCTACTTCATTAGTAAAGCACTGCAGGGGTCAGAGTTGAACTACCAGAAAATAGAGAAGTTTGGCTACGCTCTCATACTCACATCCCGATGACTTCGCCCGTACTTCCAAGCGCATACCATTAAGGTTCGGACCAACCAGCCCATAAAGGGGGTATTGCAGAAAACAGATCTAGCAGGAAGAATCCTACAATGGGCAATTGAGTTGTCCGAGTTTGACCTCCAATATGAAGCACGGACAGCCATCAAATCATAATACCTAGCCAACTTCATCGTAGAATTCACAGACGCCCTGGAGATCCCCAGAGAGTGGAATATATACGTGGACGGTTCCTCAAATAAAGCTGGAAGTGGTGCAGGTGTGATAATCGAAAGCAACCAAGGAACCCAACTCGAGCTTTCCCTCAAATTTGGATTCCCGGCCTCAAACAACCAAGCGGAATATGAAGCATTATTAGCTAGCTTGAAGCTGGCTAGAGAAGTTGGAGCTCGGAAACTCAACATCTACAGCGACTCACAAGTCGTTACTTCACAAATAACAGGGAGCTACCAAGCCAAAGATCCTACTATGAAAAAATATTTGGATAAAACCAAAGAACATTTCGGACAACTCGGGGAATATAGGATCTGCCACATACCCCGCGAGCAAAACGCCCGAGCTGACGCACTCTCAAAACTAGCCAGCACCAAACCAGGGGGCAACAATAGAAGCCTCATCCAGGAAATACTACAGAACCCGTCAATATCGGAAGAAGAAAAAGTCCTAGCCATAATAGATCGGGATTAAGGATGGATGACCCCCATAATTAACTACTTCAAAATAGAAGCGCTCCCTACAGATGAAAAGGAGGCAAAGAAGTTAAAAAGGGAGGCACAGTACTACACTATCATAAACAACACCCTATACAAAAGAGGGATCTCAGCACCATTGTTAAAATGCGTACCGACCTCCAATACAAAGGAAGTCTTGGAGGAAGTACACAGCGGCATTTGTGGCAATCATCTCGGAGCGCAAGCTCTCACCAAAAAGGTACTCCGGGCGGGATTCTATTGGCTCACTCTACGGAAGGAAGCTATCGAATTTTTAAAGACATGTCCACCATGCCAAAAGCATGCCAACTTTCACATCACCCCGCCGGAAAAGCTCATCAGCGTGACCTCACCCTGGCCATTTGCAAAGTGGGGACTCGATCTTCTCGGACCCTTTCCCCAGGGATCGGGACAAGTCAAGTTCCTCATAGTGGGGGTAGACTATTTCACAAAATGGATCGAGGCAGAACCCCTAGCCAACGCCACTGCTCAAAGAACTCGGAAATTCCTATATAGGAACATCATTACAAGGTTCGGGGTCCCATACTCCATCACCACAGATAATGGCACCCAATTCACAGATGCAGGCTTCAGAAAACTAGTAGCCGATTTGAATATAAAACACCAGTTCACCTCCGTCGAACATCCCCAAGCCAATGGACAAGCCGAAGCGGCCAACAAAGTCATATTGGCTGGGCTAAAACGGAGACTGCAAGAAGCAAAGGGAGCTTGGGCCGAGGAACTTCCACAAGTCCTATGGGCGTATCGAACACTCCCTCATTCTACTACGAATGAATCACCATTTCGATTAGCATACAGAGTGGAGGCAATGATTCCAATAGAAGTAGAGGAAGGATCTCCCCGAGTAGTCCACTACAATGAACAAACCAACTCTCAACTTCAAAGAGAAGAGCTCGACCTACTTCTGAAAATCCAAGAAGGAGCTCGGATCAGAGAAGAAGCACTAAAGCGGCGAATGGCTTCCAGGTATAATCAAAAGGTAGTGCCAAGAGGTTTTGCTGAGAATGATCTCATCTTAATCCGAAATGATATTGGAACAACTCGACCCGGAGAAGGAAAGCTGGCAGCCAACTGGAAAGGACCCTACCGAGTCATAAAAGTACTTGGGAAGGACTACTATAGACTGTCCGAACTCGAGGGACGAGAACTCCCCAGATCATGGCATGCCTGTAACCTAAAAAGGTACTATAGTTAGGAAAGATAAAGGTCTCATCACAAGATGCACTCTTTTTCCTGAAAAGGTTTTTTAATGAGGCGTCAAGATTGAGATTTAATCCGACTTAAGGGTATGAAAAACTCCCGCCTATATATATTTGTACTTTCTTTAAATAAAATACATTTCAGATATTCTACAAATTCCCAAGACGCATTAATCTGAAGCATTCATCGTCTGATTATAAAGCAACGGATCGAACAGAAAGTGAAGAACAGATTCACTATACGATCTCGATAGGAATGATCGACCGACAAAGGTGAAAACGCGATTCACCTAAAGGTCGATTAAACCAGGACAGAAACCACCATCTACAAATTGGCAAAGATGAACACAGAATAATGCAAGAAGTTATCGAAAGTGATCCGAAAAAGAACCTGACGAGGTTTTATGGATTGCTATATAATAACTTAAAAAGACTAGCCGACACTAAAAAGTCGGACCAAGTCAACCCAAGTTATCAGCAAATCCCTGGAAAGAGGTCTGGCAAACCCTATTAAAGAGGAATTTCTATAACTTAGAAGAGATCGACCTAACGAAGTCGGTCTCCTACAAGACAAGTTGTAAAAGTAATCCCTGAAAGAGACCAAACAAAGGTCCAAGAAAGAGGATTACAAAAATAATTTAGAAGAGATCGACCTAACGAAGTCGGTCTCCTACAAGACAAGTTGTAAAAGTAATCCCTGAAAGAGACCTAACAAAGGTCCAAGAAAGAGGATTACAAAAATAACTTAGAAGAGATCGACCTAACGAAGTCGGTTTCCTACAAGACAAGTTGTAAAAGTAATCCCTGAAAGAGACCTAACAAAGGTCCAAGAAAGAGGATTACAAAAACAACTTAGAAGAGATCGACCTAACGAGGTCAGTCTCCTACAAGACAAGTTGTAAAAGTAATCCTTGAAAGAGACCTAACAAAGGTCCAAGAAAGAGGATTACAAAAACAACTTAGAAGAGAACGACCTAACGAAGTCGACCTCCTACAAAACAAGTTGTAAAAGTAATCCCTGAAAAAGACCTAACAAAGGTCCAAGAAAGAGGGTTACAATAACAACTTAGAAGGGGATCAATATGAAGAAATCGGTTATAAGGTGCTAAAAATACAAGCCAGAGCGAGAAAAACCGAGAAACAAATCGGACCCACCCAGTCACGGCCTCAAAGAAATCCAAGCTACAAACGACAAGTAAGAAGCAACCCAAAGAAGTCAAGCAGCAAGATTCCAAAACCAGAAGAGATACCATGCTAAAAGCACAATAAAAGCATAGTATGATAAAGCTTCAAAAGGCCACCGAAATCTACCTCGAAGTGCTACTTTTGTTTTTCAAAGTAAAAAGTTTCCAGGCAGACAACTAAAAAAGTATCAGCAGTTAAACAAAACAATAAACAGTTCAAAAGCCCACAAACCGGGCTATTTACACAAAATACTCAAATAAAAGGAGGTCAACCAAGATCTGGAGCCTTCCCGACAGCATCAATACGGGGAGAAGGAGGGCAAGTCTTAATAGGCACAGCATCTACAGTTCCATCATCCCGGTTCAGAATCTGGCAATCCAGGTCAGACGTAACGGGAGGAACCGAGGAGGTCGACACTTTGACAGAAGGCACTGGGGGAGGGTCAGCATCATCATCATCCTGGTCATCAGGGACAATCTTACCATCCCTCACAACATTGTCAAGACTAATGAGAGTCAAGTCGGCATCAGGAGCAACAATCCGGAACTGCTCCATCAGGTTCTCAGAGGCGGCAGTTA
>NC_029772.3:72648363-72648781 GCF_000817695.3 Arachis duranensis | reverse complement strand
AAAAATCTGATTCAGAGACTAAAAAGGACTGTAGATGCTGTTGGATTCTGACCTCCCTGCACTCAAAGTGGATTTTCTGGAAGAGTCTCTATACGAAAATGCTTCAATGCTCAGCCCAAGCACACACCAAGTGGGCCCGGAAGTGAATTTTTATGTCATTTACTCATCTCTGTAAATCCTAGGCTACTAGTTTTCTATATATAGGACCTTTTACTATTGTATTTTCATCTTTTGATCTTTGGAACCTTTTTCTTTAGATCTTTTGATCACTATGGGAGGCTGGCCATTCGGCCATGCCTAGACCTTATGCTTATGTATTTTCAACGGGGGAGTTTCTACACACCATAGATTAAGGTGTGGAGCTCTGCTGTACCTCGAGTATTAATGCAATTACTATTGTTCTTCTATTCAATTCCGC
>NC_029772.3:72647141-72648106 GCF_000817695.3 Arachis duranensis | reverse complement strand
AGATTTACAATGTGACCATAGCTTGCTTCATACCAACAGTCTCTGTGGGATCGACCCTTACTCGCATAAGGTTTATTACTTGGACGACCCAGTACACTTGCTGGTTAGTTGTGCGAAGTTGTATTGATCACAATTTCGTCCACCAAGTTTTTGGTGCCGTTGCCGGGGATTGTTCGAGTATGGACAACTGACGGTTCATCTTGTTGCTTAGATTAGGTATTTTTCTTCAGAGTTCTTAAGAACGAATTCTAAAGTTTCATGATGATCTGTTGAAGTCTGGCTGGCTGTGAAGCCATGTCTAATTTTATTGGACCGAGGTTTCAACTTATCATCACAAGAGCTTGTTGATTTCTATCAATCTTGCTGTTGGAGCAGTGATCTGCTAAGGCTTGGCTGGCCATTGGCCATGTCTAGTGTTTTGGACCGAGGCTTTCTTTGAAAGCTTGGCTGGCTATGAAGCCATGTCTAATTCCTGGACCGGAGTCTTAGACTAAACATTGCATGATTCCTGGAATTCTCATTAAGAATTTTGATACGTTTATTTTCTTCTCCACTTAATTTTCGAAAAACACAAAAAAAAAAGAGTACAAAATCATAAAATCCAAAAATATTTCTTGTTTGAGTCTAGAGTCTCATGTTAAGTTTGGTGTCAATTGCATGTTTCTGTTCCTCTTGCATTCATGCATGTGTCTTCATTAATCTTCAAGTTGTTCTTGATGATTTCATTGCTCTGATTTTTAAATTCTCTTGACTTGAGTGTTTCTGTGTCTCATATGCATTCTCATTTTGTTAGTGTCAGTAGTTTACAAAGTGCTAAGTTTGGTGTCTTGCATGCATTGTTATTTGATTCTTGTTGCATTTTGATTATTCCTCATTATTAAAAATCCAAAAATATTTTTAATTTGTGTCTTTTCAAGTCAATAATACAGAGAATTGAAGATTCAGAACATACAGCAGAGGAATTA
>NC_029772.3:72646510-72647002 GCF_000817695.3 Arachis duranensis | reverse complement strand
TTTAACGCCCAAAAGGGTAGCATTTTGGGCGTTAAACGCCAGAATGTGCACCATTCTGGGCGTTTAACGCCAGGATGGCACAGGAGGGAAGATTCTGTTTTTAATTCCGATTTTTTTTCAAGTTTTCAAAATTTTTCAAAATCAAATCTTTTTCAAAATCAATTTCTTTCTATTTTTAAGGATACTTGCTATCAATTAATGATTTGATTCAACATTTCAAGTATGCTGCCTTTTCTGTTGAGAAAGGCTTAAAGTTTGAATCATATCTTTTCTTGATAGCCAAGTCATTAATTTTCAAAATCAAATCTTTTTTAAAATGTTTTTCAAATCATATCTTCTCAATCACATCTTTTTAAAACCAATCATATCTTCCTAACCACATCTTTTTCAAAATAGTTTTCAATCATATCTTTTTAATTTCTAATTTCAAAATCTTTTTCAAAAATCACTTGATTTCTTTTCCACTCTTGGTTTTCGAAAATCAATTAGTGC
>NC_029772.3:72644523-72645502 GCF_000817695.3 Arachis duranensis | reverse complement strand
GAAGAAGCTTATGATCCTGAGAACCCTTCAATGGAAGAGTGAATTACATGGGAGAACCCTATGGAAACACCTATAATCCTTCATGGAGAAATCATCCAAATCTCTCATGGAAGGATCAACAGAGACCTCAACAAGGTTTCAACAATAATAATGGTGGAAGAAACAGGTTTAGCAATGGCAAGCCTTTTCCATCATCTTCTCAGCAACAGACAGAGAGTTCTAAGCAGAACACCTCTGACTTAGCAATCATGGTCTCTGATCTAATCAAGACCACTCAAAGTTTCATGACTGAAACAAGGTCCTCCATTAGAAATTTGGAGGCACAAGTGGGACAGCTGAGCAAGAAAATTACTGAACTCCCTCCTAGTACTCTCCCAAGCAATACAGAAGAAAATCCAAAAGGAGAGTGCAAGACCATCAACATGGCCGAATTTGGAGAGGAGGGAGAGGCAGTGAACGCCACTGAGGAAGACCTCAATGGACGTCCACTGGCCAACAATGAGTTCCCCAATGAGGAACCATGGGAATCTGAGGCTCCCAATGAGACCATAGAGATTCCATTGGACTTTCTTCTGCCATTCATGAGCTCTGATGAGTATTCTTCCTCTGAAGAGGATGAGTATGTCACTAAAGAGCAAGTTGCTAAATACCTTGGAGCAATCATGAAGCTAAATGACAAGTTATTTGGAAATAAGACTTGGGAGGATGAACTCCCTTTGCTCACCAAAGAACTGGATGACTTGTCTAGGCAGAAATTACCTCAAAAGAGACAGGATCCTGGGAAGTTTTCAATACCTTGTACCATAGGCACCATGACCTTCAAGAAGGGCTTGTGTGACTTAGGGTCAAGTGTAAACCTCATGCCTCTCTCTGTAATGGAGAAGCTAGGGATCTTTGAGGTGCAAGCTGCAAAAATCTCACTAGAGATGGCAGACAACTCACGAAAACAAGCTTATGGACTTGTAGAGGATGTTTTGGT
>NC_029772.3:72644048-72644175 GCF_000817695.3 Arachis duranensis | reverse complement strand
CCACATTCAAACTTTAAGTTTGGTGTTGGGAGGTTCCAACATTGCTCTGAGCATCTGTGAGGCTCCATGAGAGCCCTCTGTTAAGCTACTGACATTAAAGAAGCGCTTGTTGGGAGGCAACCCAATC
>NC_029772.3:72642732-72643793 GCF_000817695.3 Arachis duranensis | reverse complement strand
CACCATTCTGGGCGTTTAACGCCAGAAAGGGGCACCAGACTGGCGTTAAATGCCAGAAAAGGGCAAGAAGTTGGCGTTAAATGCCAGAAAGGGGCACCAGCCCGGCGTTTAACGCCAGAATTGGCACAAAGAGCAATTTTGCTCGCCACTTGGTGCAGGGATGACTTTTCCTTGACACCTCAGGATCTGTGGACCCCACAGGATCCCTACCTACCCCACTTGGTGCAGGGATGACTTTTCCTTGACACCTCAGGATCTGTGGACCCCACAGGATCCCCACCTACCCTACCACTCTCTCTCTTCTTCACCCATTCACCAATCACCTCAACACCTCTTCCCCAAAAACCCTTCACCTATCAAATCTCATCTTTCTCTTCACCACTTACATTCATCCTTCATAAAACCCCACCTACCCCACCATTCAAATTCAAACCACTTTTCCTCCCAAACCCACCCATACATGACCGAACCATAACCCTCCCCCCACTCCTATATAAACCCTTCTTCACTCCTTCATTTTCACACAACCTACACACTACTTCTTCCCCTTTTGGTCGAACCACAAAGCCCCATCCATCTCCTTCATTTCTTCTTCTTCTACTCTCTTCTTTCTTCTTTTGCTCGAGGACGAGCAAACCTTTTAAGTTTGGTGTGGTAAAAGCATTGCTTTTTATTTTTCCATAACCATTTATGGCATCCAAGGCTGGAGAAACCTCTAGAAAGAGGAAAGGGAAGGCAAAAGCTTCCACCTCCGAGTCATGGGAGATGGAGAGATTCATCTCAAGGGTCTATCAAGACCACTTCTATGAAGTTGTGGCCTTGAAGAAAGTGATCCCCGAGGTCCCTTTCAAACTCAAAAAGAGTGAATATCCGGAGATCCGACATGAGATCCAAAGGAGAGGTTGGGAAGTTCTTACCAACCCCATTCAACAAGTCAGAATCTTAATGGTTCAAGAGTTCTATGCCAATGCATGGATCACCAAGAACCATGATCAAAGTGTGAACCCGGACCCAAAGAATTGGCTTACAATGGTTCGGGGGAAATACTTGGATTTTAGTCC
>NC_029772.3:72637482-72639116 GCF_000817695.3 Arachis duranensis | reverse complement strand
GGTTTTTGGGGAAGAGGTGTGGAGGTGATTGGTGAATGGGTGAAGAAGAGAGAGAGTGGTGGGGGAGGTGGGGGTCCTGTGGGGTCCACAGATCCTGAGGTGTCAAGGAAAAGTCATCCCTGCACCAAATGGCAAGCAAAAATGTGTTTTTAGCCAATTATGGCGTTAAACGCCGGGCTGGTGCCCATTTCTGGCGTTTAACGCCAGATTCTTGCCCTTTTCTGGCGTTTAACGCCAGTCTGGTGCCCTTTTCTGGCGTTAAACGCCCAGAATGGTGCCAGACTGGGCGTTAAACGCCCAACAGCTAACCTCACTGGCGTTTAAACGCCAGTGGGTGCGTCCTCCAGGGTGTGCTGTTTTTCTTCCTGTTTTTCATTCTGTTTTTGCTTTTTTCATTGATTTTGTGACTTCTCATGATCATTAACCTACAAAAAACATAAAATAACAAAAGAAAATAGTTAATTATAAAACATTGGGTTGCCTCCCAACAAGCGCTTCTTTAATGTCATTAGCTTGACAGAGGACTCTCATGGAGCCTCAGAAATGCTCAGAGCTATGTTGGAACCTCCCAACACCAAACTTAAAGTTTGAATGTGGGGTTTCAACACCAAACTTAGAGTTTGGTTGTGGCCTCCCAACACCAAACTTAGAGTTTGACTGTGGGGGCTCTGTTTGGCTCTGTTTTGGGAGAAGCTCTTCATGCTTCCTCTCCATGATGGCAGAGGGATATCCTTGAGCCTTAAACACCAAGGATTCTTCATTCACTTGAATTATCAACTCTCCTCTATCAACATCAATCACAGCCTTTGCTGTGGCTAGGAAGGGTCTACCAAGGATGATGGATTCATCCATGCACTTCCCAGTCTCTAGGACTATGAAATCAGTAGGGATGTAATGGTCTTCAACTCTTACCAGAACATCCTCTACAAGTCCATAGGCTTGTTTTCTTGAATTGTCTGCCATCTCTAGTGAGATCTTTGCAGCTTGCACCTCAAAGATCCCTAACTTCTCCATTACAGAGAGAGGCATGAGGTTTACACTTGACCCTAAGTAACACAAGGCCTTCTTGAAGGTCATGGAGCCTATGGTACAAGGTATTGAAAACTTCCCAGGATCTTGTCTCTTTTGAGGAAATTTCTGCCTAGACAAGTCATCCAGTTCTTTGGTGAGCAAAGGGGGTTCATCCTCCCAAGTCTCATTTCCAATTAACTTGTCATTCAGCTTCATGATTGCTCCAAGGTATTTGGCAACTTGCTCTTCAGTGACATATTCATCCTCTTCAGAGGAAGAATACTCATCAGAGCTCATGAATGGCAGAAGTAAGTCTAATGGAATCTCTATGGTCTCATTTTGAGCCTCAGATTCCCATGGTTCCTCATTGGGGAACTCATTGGAGGCCAGTGGACGTCCATTGAGGTCTTCCTCATTGGCGTTCACTGCCTCTCCTTCCTCTCCAAGTTTGGCCATGTTGATGGCCCTCCTTTTGGATTTTCTTCTGTATTGCTTGGAAGAGTACTAGGAGGGAGTTCAGTAATTTTCTTGCTCAGCTGACCCACTTCTGCCTCCAAGTTTCTAATGGAGGACCTTGTTTCAGTCATGAAACTTTGAGTGGTTTTGATTAGATCAGAGACCAC
>NC_029772.3:72631475-72632107 GCF_000817695.3 Arachis duranensis | reverse complement strand
AGTTTAATTATTTTGATGTGGTGGCAATATTTTTTTGTTTTCTGAATGTATGCTTAAACAGTGCATATGTCTTTTGAATTTGTTGTTCATGGATGTTGGCTCTTGAAAGAATTATGAAAAAGGAGACATGTTACTGAGGATCTGAAAAATCATAAAAATGATTCTTGAAGCAAGAAAAAGCAGTGAATACACAAAAAAAAAAGAAAAAAGAGAAGGAGAAAAACGAAAAAAAAGGGAGAAAAGAAAACGAAAAAAAAGAGAGAAAAAGAAAGAAATAAAAGTGTGATCCAAGACAAAAAGAGTGTGCTTAAGAACCCTGGACACCTCTAATTGGGGACTCTAGCAAAGCTAAGTCAAAATCTGAAAAGGTTCACCCAATTATGTGTCTGTGGCATGTATGTATCCGGTGGTAATACTGGAAGAAAAGTGCTTTGGGCCACGGCCAAGACTCAATAAGTAGCTGTGTTCAAGAATCATCATACTTAACTAGGAGAATCAATGACACTATCTGGATTCTGAGTTCCTAGAGAAGCCAATCATTCTGAATTTCAAAGGATAAAGTGAGATACCAAAACTGTTCAGAGGCAAAAAGCTACTAGTCCCGCTCATCTAATTGGAGCTAAGTTTCATTG
>NC_029772.3:72584896-72630329 GCF_000817695.3 Arachis duranensis | reverse complement strand
AGGGTGCGTTGAACATTTCCACTGAGAGGATGGGAGGTAGCCACTGACAACGGTGAAACCCTTGCATACAGCTTGCCATGGAAAGGAGTAAGAAGGATTGGATGAAGACAGTAGGAAAGCAGAGAGACGGAAGGGACAAAGCATCTCCACTCGCTTATCTGAAATTCTCACCAATGAATTACATAAGTACCTCTATCATTATCTTTATGTTTTATTCATCATTCATAACCATTTGAGTTTGCCTGACTAAGATTTACAAGGTGACCATAGCTTGCTTCATACCAACAATCTCTGTGGGATCGACCCTTACTCGCGTAAGGTTTATTACTTGGACGACCCAGTACACTTGCTGGTTAGTTGTGCGAAGTTGTAGTGATCACAATTTCGTCCACCAGTCAGCATCATCATCATTCTGGTCATCAGCGACAATCTTACCATCCCTCACAACATTGTCAAGACTAACGAGAGTCAAGTCGGAATCAGGAGCAACAATCCGGAACTACTCCATCAGGTTCTCAGAAGCGGCAGTTACGCTGCCCACAAGGTGACCCTGAAGCTCGGCATAGTTAACCCGAGCAGTTTCCAAATCATTCCGGAGATGCATTAACTCCCTATAAGCTAAAACATAGCTATCCTTGTGCTTCAGTGCCATGTCCTTAGCCAACTTCAAAGAAGCAGCCAAAGCAATAGAGCTGGCCTTCTTACCCTCCAGTTCCTTCTCTACCTTCGCCAACTTCACCTCCAACTCATCCTTCAGACCCTTGATCCGATCAAATTCTGATTTGGCCTCCTCCATGAAGGATTTTGTGGCATGAATCAGGATCCCCTGAACAGTTCGGAAAATAGCCGCACCCATATGTGCCATCTTCACACTACTTTTGGTAATAAAATCCAGATGTTGAAGAAGAGACACATCGTCCATGGAGAGCCCACCATAGGGGGCAATTTGCTGGTCAACAAACACGACAGCATCAAAATCCGGGGCATCCAGGTTAAAGGGCTCGGATGTTTTTTGCTTTTTTAAGGGAGGAGCACCAGAAGCAGCGGCAGAAGTCTGTGGAGGATCGACCTGACGAAACCGAGGAGTAGGAATTGCTTTCCTCGGCCTGGGAGAACTCGGCACAGGAGGCTTCACCGTGACCTGAGAAGATCCTTCTCCGGCCACCTTGGCCGAGATGTTTAGAGCAGCAGTTGCCTTCTTTGCCTTTTTAAAGGCCCTCATGGAGTCGTTGTTCTTTGACATCTCTGCAAATACAGAAACAGCCACAGCAAAGAGTTACAATCACAATAAGAGGAAGAAAAAATTAAGAAGCAAGTGTAGAAACAAAGTCAGACAAGTACACAAAACAGTTCGAACCAAGGACGGGTCATTCAAAAATCTTTTGTATCAAGATGGGGTGGTGCCCCCCATAGATCCTCAAGAACAACAACAAAGGCACGCTCAACATCATCAAGCATCTCCCAGGTATAGCAGGACACTCTCACATCCCTCTGCCACTCTAGAGGGAAAGAAGGCTCATCATTTTCATCAAGAAAAAAGGGGCGGGCCCCCTCGACATCACGAACCCTAAAGAAGTAATTCTTGAAGTCCTTAAAGGACTCATCATACATAGCAAAAACTTTATGGCCCTGGGCGGACCTGAAAGAAACCCAGGAAGCTTTCTTTTTTGAAGAAACGCCAGGCTTGGCAGAAATAAACAAATAAAGGAAAAGAGTCTGAGAGGGTGTTACATTTAATTCTCAGCAGAGAAGCTGAAAGATTTTAATAAAACCCAGGAATTTGGGTGAAGCTGGGATGGGGCAATATTACACGACCACAACAGGTTGGTCTCGAAAGCAGTGAAAGAAAAAGTAATGTTCAACTGGCTGAAGAATTATTCATAGGCATAGAAGAAGGGACGCTCCCTCTCAATGGAAGTTGGAAAACAAACTCTCTCATCAGAATCAGGAGCAACAAGCTCGTAATCCTCCTCACGGGCATTGTTACCACAAATCCTATGGCGCTTCCTCTGCTCTGTGCAAAATTCAGCATCCACAACAGAAACACACAACAAAACAAGGGAGTCCAGCCAATCGGACATCCCCTCGGGAACTCTGGAAGACATCTCTATAATGTTATTGCGAGAAGACATGAGGCCAACTAATCCTACAAGTAAAAAAAGTAGATGGGGTTACTAAAAACATCCCGGACAAAGGGAGAAAACAACTTGGTCAATACGATACAGGCAAAGAAACAAGAAAAGGAAAACCCCAAGACGCAAACCAAAAGTCCTGGGGCATCCTTTGGAGGCAGTAACAAAGCAAGGTTTCCAGGCAAGATCTACAGCTCGCACCCCAACATTTCTCAGAAAGAATTCAAAACAGCAAACCAAGCATCATTACAGTCTACCAAGTAAAAAGCATTCCCAAAAATCAAAGCACGCCAAGTAGAAATCATCAAAGGTGCGAACTTTTTTCAGAATCAGACAAAAAACAATCTCCAAACAAAGCGAAGAACAGATGCAGATTTTCTATCAGTATCAGATAGGAAACAACCAGAAGCAACAATAAAATCCTAGAAAGCCTCGACGGAAATGCCAAGAGAATACAGGAAAAACATGTTAACAGTAACAAGCAAATACAAGACCACGAAAAGATTCAAACTTTCAAACATGCAAAATCAAAGCTTCACCTAAAAACTGAAGACGAAGCTACGAAAGAAGCAAGAAAGCTAGTACCAACCTGAAAGAGCGGCAAGCTTCAAAGAAATTGAAGATGGAAGACGAAATCTGGAAACACCCTCTCACAAGCAAAAGAAAGAACGCGAACAAGAGCAATGTTGCAGGGAGAAACGTGAAACTGCAAAACTCCAGGCGAAAACAGAAGCTCCAGAAAAATGCCAAGCGACGCCACAACGCGAGAAAGTAAAAACACAAACGAAAAACAGAGAGCAAAGAGAGTGGAGAAAAGAAGTTACGAAAAGGGGGAAGGAGAGAAACCGTTTCTAGGTTTTCAAAATCAAAAGTAAAAAGCCAAAGGGAAACGGAGCAATTAATGCCAAAATTAATGAAAGCATTAAACCCTCGCACGTTTCCAAAAAGCGCCGATATAAAAGCGCGCGCTTTTAGAGGAAACGTTCTACATTCAAAAAACTACTACAAAGGAATTGACAAGATGCTTGAGTTTGGCTTCACCAAAAGAAGGACCAAAGTCAAGGACTCGACCTCAAAAAAAGAAGACCGAGCTCAAGCAGGGGCACTGTTCATACCCTGGGTTGAGCTGTCCGACCCGGGATGTTCGACAGACAAAGCGACCGACCTCTTCAGGACGGGACAACCCGACCTTTTTCCAAAGAGCTCGGCCAAGTCACCAGAAAAGCCCAAAGAAGGACCCAAATAGAAGAACACGCCCCAAATCCTAAGGCAGCCCAAGCCTACAGAGGGAAGGGCGGTTCCTATTAAAGATAAGCTGACCTCACCTAGAAGATAAGATAAGATGAGATAACTAACTTATCTTATCTAAAAATATCACTCTACACCATTATAAATACACTGGAGCACCCAGGTATAACTCATACTCTGATTCTACTCAATACCTTCTTAATACCCTTGCTAACTTAAGCATCGGAGTCCTTTGCAGGTACCCCCCACCCTTCGGTGATAAAGGATCAGCAGCACTCTCAGTTCCACAAGTCGGACACACCAGCTCCGGCCGTTATACACCTGCTGGACACGTCGGCTCCGACCAACACAGAAGATCTCGACCGAGATCGACCTACAGTTTCAGGTAACCCTCGGAACAGCTGGCCTTGGTCCTTTTGGGAGGTTGAACGTCAGAAAAGGGGTAAGTTAGAAGTTCAACGCCCATTTTGGGCAGTCATTTCCAAAAAATGATATAGACTATTATATATTTCTGGAAAGCTCTGAAAATTAGCTTTCTAACGCCATTGAGAGCGTATCAATTGGACCTCTGTAGCTCAATAAATTCTCGTTGGAATAACGAAGGTCAGGATCTGACAACATCTGCTATCATTTCTTTGCCTCTGAATCAGACTTTGCCAAATCTTGCCATTTTCACCCAAAAATCACCTAAAATCATAATAAAAACACAAAAACTCAAAGTAGCATTCAAAAGGTGGATTTTGCACTAAAATCTACTAAAACATAGTAAAACTTGATAAAATATAACTGAAAATACTAAGAAAATGATACTAAAAAGGGTATAAAATATCCACTCATCAATAAGGTTGTGGGAAGTTTATGATGATTTGGAAAAGGCTTTATCTTTGTTTGAACAAGTGATTTACTATATTTGTTGTTGTTTACCATTTTTGTTGTTGGGTGCAGTCCCATATTAAAAGATGTATTTGACAAGTGTATAGGTTAATTGATCAACAAGTGTTCAGTTTAAATATATGACAAGTGTCTAGTTTTGATATCAAAATATTTAGATAACATTCATTGAGCGGGAAGTTTCAACAAAAAAAATTTTTGAATTTTAAATCTATGGTTTCAATATCTCTTTTGCCCATATTTGTTTCTTTCTTAGTTCAATTCTTAGCTCACAAGTCACAGTAGAATCGGAGAATCGGAGCGTGTTCCTTAATTTTGACTCAGTAGTTGAATCGGTGCTTCTTACTCTCACTCGCTCGTGATGTCTTTGAACTCCAATTTTGGTGCATACATTCGAGTCATGGTTTTTCAATAGTTTTAAAATATTATTAAGTGTTTGAAATTCTAGCTTGGTAATAAACATATAATAGCTGCATGTTTTTGGATGAATGATTTGCATTATATGTTGTGATTTTCACCTGAAAATCCTTACAAGACACTACTAATTTTAAAATTTTTTGATTCTTAGTTGTTTAACACTGTGATTGGTAAACAAGTACTTTTTCTTACAAATTTTCAGGAACCAACACTGGTAGTTTCCATTTAATCAAGAATAAGCTTGAGAGCATTTTTTGTGTGCATTATTCTGCTCATGCGATCTGTAACGCCGTATCACCCTAAACCTTACCTCTAGTAATAAAGCAAATGGTGACAAAGTTCCATGACAATTCTAAAGCTCATATAATAATATATAATAAAGAAATATCATACAATAGAAGTCCGATGAAGGAATAAAAACTCAAGGGCGAAGACCAAAATAGACTATAGCAGAGTTTTGATGTTTAAAACAGCTAACATTCTATCTCTCAAAGTTTTCAAAATACAAGCCTCTAAAGCAACAAAATATACAAAAGTGAGAGATTACTAAAGTAAATCAAAATAAAAGTTGAGTCATCCTCTGCTCTATCATCATCTGCAAACTCACCGAGGTAGGTTGCGACCTGTATCTAAAAAACAACAACAATATATGGTATGAGAATCAGCGGTTCTTAATATGGTAACAGGCCCAATAGATAAGATATAAAGTTTCCGGAAGTCAAAGGCAATCCTAAAACTTCTCATCGATACAAATATTCAAGCTTAAAGAAAGACATAATTAACCATAATAGGGTAATCTAACTTAAAAATTTCTATTATAACTATACCCCCCACTGTCCTACAACCTTCACCAACCTACCCTCTATGCGATCCCATCGCCACTGCCTACCAATCCTCCTCAATCCTAGCAAAACATAAATAATGCAAACAAGTAACGTACACGTAATATACATATATATCAGGTAAATTGATTAGCAATTAGGCATATTATTCATTTAGGCATAACTCAATTAATCAAAGCAAGCAACCATATAGAAAATGCATATGATGAATGCCTATCCTATTTGGCTCGTGATATCACTTTCGGTTAAAATTGTCAACCCGACACATTCTTTTGGATATCGTCTTTCTGCCAAGTCCCTGGGTGATACGTGCTTCAAATGTTCAATATATGAAGAGTTCAAGTATTATTTAGAAGATATTAGTTTACATTTTTAGAATATTTTAATTTAATTTTATGTATTTTGATTTTGTTTATATTTAACTACTAGATTGGGCCTTATGTTTATGGGCTTAGGATTTTCTATATTTTAACTTAATAAGAGGCTATAAATACCTCATAAACTAGGATTGTCACAGTATAGAATGATTTAGAGGTTTCAAAACTCCTTTTTGGTTTCGTGATGAAACCATAGTGTGGACAATTGAGGTTGAGGAGTTCCTCTCTTGTTGCATCGGGGAATTGAGTAGAAGGTTGAGGAGTCCCTTCGATTCAATTCCCAAACTATGGCGTTGACAAGTTAGGTTGAGGAGTCCCTTCCTTGTTGCGTCAAGAAAATGGGTAGAAAGTAGAGTGATTCTCTTTGTACTCAATTTCAATCCATCCTTTTTGTTTTCATTTCAATTGTAATTTATCTTTTTTTTATTCATTTTCAATTTTTTATTTTTTATTTTTTTAACAATAATAAAACGCAAATGAAAAATAAGAACCAAGAACTTAAAGAAAGACGCAATAGACACTGGTCTCTTTTTTTATGATAAAAGAAGAACAATATAGATTAATAAGAATTAATCTAATACCTGAGCTCTGATACTAAATGATAAAGAAAATAAAAGGATAAACAAGACAAGAATTCAAACTGAATAAAAAGATACATTGAAAATAGAAATAAAAAGGATAGATTGAAATTGAATACAAAGAGAATCACTCTACTTTCTACCCAATTTCTTGACGCAACAAGGAATGGACTCCTCAACCTAATTTGTCAATGCCATAGTTTGGGAATTGAGTCGAATGGACTCCTCAACCTTCTACCTAATTCCCCGATGTAACAAAAGAGGGACTCCTCAACCTCAATTGTCTACACCATGGTTTCATCATGAAACAAAAAAAGGTTTCCAAACCTCTAAATCATTTTATGCTACGACTACTCTAGTTTATGAGGTATTTATAACCTCTTATTAGGTTAAAATATAGAAAACCCTAAGCCCATAAACATAAGGCCCAATCTAGTAGTTAAATATAAAAAAAATCAAAATACATAAAATTAAATTAAAATATTCTAAAAATGTAAACTAATATCTTCTAAATAATACTTGAACTCTTTATATCTTGAACATTTGAAGCACGTATCATTCTCCTACTCTTCAAAAAAGATTTGTCCTCAAATCTTGTAGGTGAAAAATAGTATATGAAAAGCACAATAATTATAAGGAGGATAATTTCTTTTTTTCTTTTTTTTTTGTATATATTTCTTTTTTCTCCTTTTTTTTTTGCAATGTATGCTTTTTTATTTTTTTTTAAACAATAATATCAACAATGATGACAAAACAATAATGAAATGCAAATGGAAATAAGAACATAAGAACTTAAAGGAAGATGCGACAGACACTAGACTCTCTTTTTTTATAATAAAAGAAGAACAGATATAGATTAATAAGAATTAATCTAATACCTGAGCTCTGATACCAAATGATATGGAAACAAACGATAAACAAGAAGATAAGGATTTAAACGGAATAAAAAGATACATTGAAATTAAAATAGAAACAAAAAGGATATATTGAAATTGAATACAAAGAGAATCACTCTACTTTCTACCCAATTTCTTGATGCCACAAGAAAGGGACTCCTCAACCTAACTTGCCAATGCCATAGTTTGGAAATTGAATCGAAGGAACTCCTCAACCTTCTAACCAATTTCCTGATGCAACAAGAGAGGGACTCCTCAACCTCAATTGTCCACACCATGGTTTCATCACGAAACCAAAAGGGGTTTTAAAACCTTTAAATTATTCTATACTGTGACTATCCTAGTTTATGAGGTATTTATAGCCTCTTATTAAGTTAAAACAAAGAAAATCATAAAGCTGATAAACATAAGGCCCAATCTAATAATTAAATAAACAAAATCAAAATACATCAAATTAAATTAAAACATTCTAAAAATATAAACTAATATCTTCTAAATAACAATTGAACTCTTCATATCACGAACATTTGAAGCACGTATCACTGGGATATAGTACCCGGCTCACTGTGTGCACCCATAGGATATAGTGCCCAACTCACTTTTATGCCCTCCCTAGGATATAGTGTCCAACTACTTTTATGCGCTCCCTGAGATATAGTGTCCAGCTCACTCTCAACCATGGGATATAGTACTCAACTCACTCTTATGGCAAGAAAGGATATGCGATTAGGATACTACCTTAGCCCTCACATCTGAACATAGGCGGGAGACTGCCACAGTCCTTACGCCGGCACCACTACCTCGACAAGCGGGATTAAACCACCATCCTTGCCAGGCTCATAGTGACTTACCAATCAATGCATATCATAATTATCATTCAGTGATTACTGCTCGTACTCAACAAATTCATCAACATCAATCTTCCAAAATTTCTCAATAACTTTCATTTTCTCAACTCATCACATTCATCCTCATTTCTCAAGTTCTTTCAAGTTCATGAACCATTTAAATAAGATATCGCTCAACCTCATTCATTTCTCAATCATCATCAACATAATAATCTGCCATGTCTACACAAGTTAACCCATCCACAGAAATTCCCAAGCTTAGGCCACCAGCTCTAAACTCCTAACAAAATAACCTTTTTATTTTATCCAATACATTATCACTCATCCTAAAGCCTAAACAGTAGCTACGGGGATCATAAACAAGGGTTATAGAAGTGAAAAAGCGGAGTGGATAGGCAAAAATAGTTAAAATAAATATTTTCAATAAAACAGGATATTTGTGTGTATGCATGAGTCCCATTCTGTGCGTGCACATGATATGCGCACAAAAAATATTTGATTCTAAAAAGCAAGTCGTGGATTAGCATAGGTCATGCGTACACATGACCTTGCTCTTGTACATACACATGGTATGCGCACAACACTCGCACAAGCCTCTTTCATTCCTGTAACGCCCACAATGCGTACGCATATGCATGACCTTAAAATTCTGCAATTTCTGCAGAATTCAATTTTTAACCCTAAACTTCAAATGTACATAACTTTTTCGTTAAAAATTATTTTCAGCCTGTCCTTCAAATGGCATAAACTACACGGACCCAATTTTCATTCAAGATAAGTTTCACAAAATTTGAGGGTCCGAAAACTAAGTTATGACCCGTCAAAGTTAGCTAAAAATAAGGTTTTACCAAAGTTTATCAAATCCTCTAGTTTTAAAAACTCACAAACCAAACTAATTTAATCACAGCCCAAACAATTCCAAAACAATCCAAAAGTTCATACTAAATATTTCTCAACCATTTCTCAATCATTCAACTATCTAGACCATTCAAAGTTCTCAATTCAACATAGTTCATATCAATACTCATTAATTTCTTTAATCTTCATCAACACCATTATCAACATAATCATCAACAAACACCATCAACCATTAACCATATCCATCAAAATCATTATTCATCAATTTATCATCATCAAAATTCATAATCATCATTAATTGTTATTAACATCAACAATCATCATAACTCCTCATCAATATCAACAATCATCATAAATTATCATCAAAAATAACTTCTGATGAGCGGATAATTTATATGCTCTTTGGCATTGTTTTTAGGTAGTTTCTAGTATGATCTAGCTACTTTTAGGGACATTTTCATTAGTTTTCATGCAAAATTCACATTTCTGGACTTTAATATGAGTTTGTGTGTTTTTCTGTAATTTCAGGTATTTTTTGACTGAAATCGAGGGACCTAAGCAAAACTCTGATAGAAGGCTGACAAAGGACTGCTGATGCTGTTGGATTCTGACCTTCCTTCACTCGAAATAGATTTTCTGGAGCTACAAAACTCCAAATAGTGCGATCTTAACGACGTTGGAAAGTAGACATCCAAAGCTTTCCAGCAATATATAATAGTTCATACTTTATTTGAGCTTAGATGATGCAAACTGGAGCTCAACACCAGTTCCATGCTGCATTCTGGAGTCAAACGCCAGAAACACGTCATAAACCAGAGTTAAACGCCAAAAATACGTTACAACTTGGCGTTTAACTCCAAGAGAACCCTATGCACGTGTAAAGCTCAAGCTCAGCCCAAGCACACACCAAGTGGGCCCCGAAAGTGGATTTCTGCATTAATTACTTATTTCTGTAAACCCTAGTAGCTAGTCTAGTATAAATAGGACAGTTTACTGTTGTATTAGACATCTTGGTTTCGTCTTTTATCTTAGCATCCATCTTTGGACGTTAATTTCTTAGACTTTGGGGGCTGGCCATTCGATCATGCCTGAACCTTGATCACTTATGTATTTTCAACGGTGGAGTTTCTACACACCATAGATTAAGGTGTGGAGCTCTGCTGTACCTCGAGTTTCAATGCAATTACTACTATTTTCTATTCAATTCAGCTTATTCTTGTTCTTAGATATTCGTTGCACTTCAACATGATGAATGTGATAATCCGTGACACTCAACATCATTCTCACTTATGAATGCGTGACTGACAACCACTTCCGTTCTACCTTAGACCAGGCGTGTATCTCTTGGATTCCTTAATCAGAATCTTCGTGGTATAAGCTAAAACCCTTTGGCGGCCACTCTTGAGGATCCAGAAAGTCTAAACCTTGTCTGTGGTATTCCGAGTAGGATTCAGGGATTGAATGGCTACGACAAGCTTCAAACTCACGATTGTTGGGCGTGGTGACAAATACAAAAGAATCAATAGATTCTATTCCGACATGATCGAGAACCGACAGATGATTAGCCGTGCTATGACAGAGCATTTGGACCATTTTCACTGAGAGGATGGGATGTAGCCATTGACAACGGTGATGCCCTACATACAGCTTGCCATGGAAAGGAGTATGAATGATTGAAAGTAAAAAAGCAGTATGTTACAGAGATTCAACAGGGACAAAGCATCTCCATACACTTATCTGAAATTCCCGCCAATGATTTACATAAGTATCTTTAATTTATTTTATGCTTTATTTATTCTTAATTTTCGAAAACCATTATAAACCATTTGAATCCGCCTAACTGAGATTTACAAGGTGACCATAGCTTGCTTCATACCAACAATCTCCGTGGGATCGACCCTTACTCACGTAAGGTTTATTACTTGAACGACCCAGTGCACTTGCTGGTTAGTTGTGTGGAGTTGTGACAAAGTGTGATTCAAGTTTGAGAGCATCAAGTCATTAGAGCCATTGTTGATGATCACAATTTCGCCTACCAAGTTTTTGGCGCCGTTGCCGGGGATTGTTCGAGTTTGGACAACTGATGGTTCATCTTGTTGCTCAGATTAGGTAATTTTCTTTTCAAAAATCTTTCAAAAAAGTTTTTCTTTATTTTCGTTTTTCAAAAATATAATTTTCAAAAAAATCCAAAAAAAAACAAAAAATATAAAATCATAAAAACAAAAAAGATTGTGTTTCTTGTTTAAGTCTAGTATCAATCTTTAAGTTTGGTGTCAATTGCATGTTTTAAAAACTTTTGCATTTTTCGAAAATTCATGCATGTGTTCTTCATGATCTTCAAGTTGTTCTTGACAAGTCTTCTTGTTTGATCTTCATATTTTCTCATTTTGAGTTTTTTCTTGTTTTTCATATGCATTCTTGAATTCTTGGAGTCTAAATATTAAAAATTTCTAAGTTTGGTGTCTTGCATGTTTTTCTTTTCTTGAAAATTTTTCAAAAATAAGTTCTTGATGTTCATCATGATCTTCATAGTGTTCTTGGTGTTCATCTTGACATTCATAGTGTTCTTGCATGCATTATGTGTTTGATCCAAAATTTTCATGTTTTGGGTCATATTTGTGTTTTTCTCTCTCATCATTAAAAATTCAAAATTCAAAAAAATATCTTCTCCTTTTTTCTCTCATAAATTTCGAAAATTTGAGTTGACTTAGTCAAAAATTTTTAAAACTTAACTATTTCTTATAAGTCAAGTCAAATTTTCAATTTTAAAAATACTATCTTTTCAAAATCTTTTTCAAAAATCAAGTCTCTTTCATTTTTCTTTTATGATTTTCGAAAATTTAAAATTATTTTTCAAAATCTTTTTCTTATCTTTAATTCATAATTTTCGAAAAATTTACTAACAATTAATGTGATTGATTCAAAAATTTGAAGTTTATTACTTTCTTGTTAAAAAATGTTCAATCTTTAAATTCTAGAATCATATCTTTTAGTTTCTTGTTAGTCAAGTAATCCATTTTAATTTTAAAAATCAAATCTTTTTTAAAATATCTTTTTCAATCATATACTTTTAAAATATCTTTTTCAAATCACATCTTTTTCAAAATTTTGATTTCAAAATATCTTTTCTAACTTCTTATCTTTTCAAAATTGATTTTCAAATCTTTTTCAACTAACTAATTGACCTTTTGTTTGTTTCTTATCTTTTTCAAAACTACCTAACTACTTTTCTCTCTCTAATTTTTGAAAATTACCTCCCTTTTTTTCAAAATTCTTTTAATTAACTAATTGTTTCAAATTTTAATTTTAAGTGTTTTTCTTCTCTTAATTTTCGAAAATCACTAACCCTTTTTCAAAATTAATTTTCGAAATTCTCTCCCTCTCATCTTCTTTTATTTATTTATTTATTTACTAACACTTCTCTTCATCTCAAGAATTTGAACCTATCTTCCCCCTTGTGTTTGGATTCTTAACTCTTTTCCTTCTTCTATTCCTTTCTTCTTCTACTAACATAAAGGAATCCCTATACTGTGACATAGAGGATTCCTCTTCCTTTTTTGTTCTCTTCTTTTTCATATGAGCAGGAACAAGGAAAAAGGCATTCTTGTTGAAGTTGATCCCGAACCTGAAAGGACTCTAAAGAGGAAACTGAGAGAAGCTAAAATACAACAATCCAGAGACAACCTTACTGAAATTTTTGAACAAGAAAAGGATATGGCAGCCGAACCCAACAACAATAATGCAAGGAGGATGCTTGGTGACTATACTACACCTACTTCCAAGTTTTATGGAAGAAGCATCTCAATCCTTGCCATTGGAGCAAACAATTTTGAGCTGAAACCTCAATTAGTTACTCTAATGCAACAGAACTGCAAGTTCCATAGACTTCCATCAGAAGATCCCTATCAGTTTTTAACTGAGTTCTTGCAGATCTGTGAGACTGTTAAGACTAATGGAGTAGATCCTGAAGTCTACAGGCTCATGCTTTTCCCTTTTGCTGTAAGAGACAGAGCTAGAACATGGTTGAAATCACAACCTAAAGATAGCCTGGACTCCTGGGATAAGCTGGTCACGGCCTTCTGGCTAAGTTCTTTCCTCCTCAAAAGTTGAGCAAGCTTAGAGTGGATGTTCAGACCTTCAAACAAAAAGAAGGTGAATCCCTCTATGAAGCTTGGGAAAGATACAAACAGATGACCAAAAGGTGTTCTTCTGACATGCTTTCAGAATGGACCATTTTGGATATATTCTATTCTGGTCTATCTGAGTTCTCTAAGATGTCACTGGACCATTCTGCAAGTGGATTCATTCACCTAAAGAAAACATCTGTAGAAACTCAAGAACTCATTGACATGGTCGCAAATAACCAGTTCATGTACCCTTCTGAGAGAAATTCTGTGAATAAAGGGACGCCTCAGAAGAAGGGAGTTCTTGAAATTGATGCTCTGAATGCCATATTGGCTCAGAACAAAATGTTGCAGGGAAGAGACATAGAAGAGCTCAAGGACATCATTGGTCCTTCAAGGAGAAGGCGCCACCATCACTAAAGTGGACTCATTCCTTGTTCTTATTTCTCTATTTTTTGGTTTTTAAGCTTCATGTTTATCTATATTTGTGTCTTTATTACATGATCATTAGTGTCTAGTAACTATGTCTTAAGGCTATGAATAATTCCATGAATCCTTATCATCCAAATTTCTCATGGAAGGATCAACAAAAGCCTCAACAAGGCTTTAATAATGGTGGAAGAAATAGGCTCAGTAATAGCAAGGCTTTTCCATTATCTTCTCAGCAACAGATAGAGAATTCTGAGCAGAGCACCTCTTACTTAGCAAACATAGTCTCTGATCTGTCTAAGGCCATTTTAAGTTTCATGAGTGAAACAAGGTCCTCCATCAGAAATTTGGAGGCACAAGTGGGCCAGCTGAGTAAAAAAGTCACTGAAACTCCTCCTAGTACTCTCCCAAGCAATACTGAAGAGAATCCAAAAAGAGAGTGCAAGGCCATTGACATAATCAACATGGCCGAACCTAGAGAGGAAGGAGAGGACGTGAATCCCAATGAGAAAGATCTTATGGGACGTCTCTCAAGCAAGAAGGAGTTCCCTATTGAGGACCCAAAGGAATCTGAAGGTCATATAGAGACCATAGAGATCCCATTAAACCTCCTTCTGCCATTCATGAGCTCTGAAGACTATTGAGAAGGCTCTGTGTGACCTAGGGTCAAGCATAAATCTTATGCCACTCTCTATAATGGAGAAGCTGGGGATCATTGAGGTACAGCCTGCCACATTCTCATTAGAGATGGCAGACGGATCACAAAGACAAGCTTATGAATTAGTAGAGGACGTGTTAGTGAAGGTTAAAGGCCTCTACATCCCTACTGATTTCATAATCTTAGACACTAGGAAGGAGGAGGATGAATGCATCATCCTTGGAAGACCTTTCCTAGCCACAGCAGGAGCTATGATTGATATTGACAGAGGGGAGCTAGTCCTTCAATTAAATAGGGACTACCTTGTGTTTAAAGCTCAAGAATCTTCTTCTGCAACCATGGAGAGGAAACATGAAAAGCTTCTCCCAATACAGAGTCAAACAAAGCCCCCACAATCAAATTCTAAGTTTAGTGTTGGGAGGCCACAACCAAACTCTAAGTTTGGTGTTAAACCCCCACATTCAAACTCTAAGTTTCGTGTTGGGAGTCCACAACATTGACCTGATCACCTGTGAGGCTCCATGAGAGCCCACTGTCAAGCTAGTGACATTAAAGAAGCGCTTATTGGGAGGCAACCCAATTTTTATTTATCTAATTCTATTTTTATTTTTTTATTGTTCTTTTATGTTTTCTTAGATTCATGATCTTGTGGAGTCACAAAACAAATACTAAAATTAAAAACAGAATAAAAAACAGCAGAAGAAATAGCACACCCTGGAGGAAGGATTACTGGCGTTTAAACGTCAGTAAGGAGCATCTTGAGCATGGATCTGGCATTGAACGCCAGAAACATGCAGCAATCTGGCATTTAAACGCCAGGATTGGACACTGAGGAAAGCTGGCGTTCAACGCCAGAAACATGCTGCAGACTGGCGTTGAACGCCCAAAACAAGCATAGAACTGGCGTTTAACGCCAGAAACAAGCATCAATCTGGCGTTAAACGCCAGGATTGCATGCAGAGGGCATTTTACACGCCTCATTGGTGCAGGGATGTAAATCCTTTACACCTCATGATCTGTGGACCCCACAGGATCCCCACCTACCTCAACTTACCCTCTCTCTCTTTTTCACACAATCCAATAAACACCCTTCCCTAAAACCCTTCACCAATCACCTCAATCTCTCTTCCCATCACCTCTTCACCACTCACATCCATCCACTCTTCCCCATAAATCCCACCTACCTTCAAAATTCAAAATCTCTTTCCCACCCAAACCCACCCTAAATGGCCGAAACCATACCCTCTCCTTCCACTATATAAACCCCTCCATCCTTCTTCATTTTCACACAACACAACACTCTCTTCTCCCCCTTGGTCGAATACACATCTCTCTCCTTCTCCTCCATATTTTCTTCTTCTTCTTTTATTCCTTCTTCTTTTGCTCGAGGACGAGCAATATTCTAAGTTTGGTGTGGTAAAAGCATAGCTTTTTTATTTTTCCATAACCATTGATGGTACCTAAGGCCGGAGAAACCTCTAGAAAAGGGAAAGGGAAGACAAAAGCTTCCACCTCTGGGTCATGGAAGATGGAGAGATTTATCTCAAAAGCCCATCAAGACCACTTCTATGAAGTTGTGGCCAAGAAGAAGGTGATCCCCGAGGTCCCTTTCAAGCTCAAGAAAAATGAGTATCCGGAGATCGGACATAAGATCCAAAGAAGAGGTTGGGAAGTTCTGACCAACCCCATTCAACAAGTCATAATCCTAATGGTTCAAGAGTTCTATGCCAATGCATGGATCACTAGGAACCATGATCAAAGTATGAACCTGAATCTAAAGAATTATCTTACAATGGTTTGGGGGAAATACTTAGATTTCAGTTCGGAAAATGTGAGGTTGGCATTTAACTTGCCTATGATGCAAGAAGATGCACGCCCCTACACTAGAAGGGTCAACTTTGATCAAAGGTTGGACCAAGTTCTTATGGACATATGTGTGGAAGGAGCTCAATGGAAAAGAGACTCAAAAGGCAAGCCGGTTCAATTAAGAAGACTGGACCTAAAGCCTGTGGCTAGAGGATGGTTGGAATTCATCCAACGCTCCATTATCCCCACTAGCAACCCTTCCGAAGTTACTGTGGATCGGGCCATCATGATCCATAGCATCATGTTTGGAGAGGAAGTAGAATTTCATGAAGTCATCTATCTTGAATTCTACAAAATAGCCAAAAAGTCTTCCACCATGGCAAGGCTAGCTTTTCCTCATCTTATTTGCCATCTATGCTACTCAGCTGGAGTTATCATAGAAGGAGACATTCTCATTGAAGAGGATAAGCCCATCATTAAGAAGAGGATGGAGCAAACAAGAGAGTCCATTCATGGATCTCAAGAGACACATGAGAAAGCTCATCATCAAGAAATCCCTGAGATGCCTCAAGGGATGCACTTTCCTCCCAACAACTATTGGAAACAACTCAACACTTCTCTAGAAGACTTGAGTTATAACATGGACCAACTAAGGATGGAACATCAAGAGCACTCCATCATTCTCCATGAGATTAGAGAAGATCAAAGAGCAATGAGGGAAGAGCAGCAAAGGCAAGGAAGAGACATAGAAGAGCTCAAGGATATCATTGGTCCTTCAAGGAGAAGGCGCCACCATCACTAAGGTGGACTCATTCCTTGTTCTTATTTCTCTGTTTTTCGGTTTTTAAGCTTCATGTTTATCTATGTTTATGTCTTTATTACATGATCATTAGTGTCTAGTAACTATGTCTTAAGGCTATGAATAATTTTATGAATCCTTCATCTCTCTTAAATGAAAAATGTTTCTAATTCAAAAGAACAAGAAGTACATGAGTTTCGAATTTATCCTTGAAATTAGTTTAATTATATTGATGTGGTGACAATACTTTTTATTTTCTAAATGAATGCTTGAACAGTGCATATTTTTTATCTTGTTGTTTATGAATGTTAAAATTGTTGGCTCTTGAAAGAATGATGAACAAGAAAAATGTTATTGATAATCTAAAAAATCAAAAAATTGATTCTTGAAGCAAGAAAAAAGCAGTGAAGAACAAAGCTTGCGGAAAAAAAGTGGCAAAAAATAGAAAGAAAAAGAAAAAGCAAGCAGAAAAAGCCAATAGCCCTTAAAACCAAAAGGCAAGGGTAAAAAGGATTCAAGACTTTGAGCATCAATGGATAGGAGGGCCCAAGGAAATAAATCCAGGCCTAAACGGCTAAATCAAGCTGTCCCTAACCATGTGCTTGTGGCATGCAGGTCCAAGTGAAAAGCTTGAGACTGAGTGGTTAAAGTCGTGATCCAAAGCAAAAAGAGTGTGCTTAAGAGCTCTGGACACCTCTAACTGGGGACTTTAGCAAAGCTGAGTCACAATCTGAAAAGTTTCACCTAGTCATGTGTCTGTGGCATTTATGTATCCGGTGGTAATACCAGAAAACAAAGTTCTTAGGGCCACGGCCAAGACTCATAAAAGTAGCTGTGTTCAAGAATCAACATACTTAACTAGGAGAATTAATAACACTATCTGGACTATGAGTTCCTATAGATGCCAATCATTCTAAACTTCAAAGGATAAAGTGAGATGCCAAAACTGTTCAGAAGCAAAAAGCTACAAGTCCTGCTCATCTAATTAGAACAAATATTCATTGATATTTTGGAATTTATAATATATTCTCTTCTTTTTATCCTATTTGATTTTCAGTTGCTTGGGGACAAGCAACAATTTAAGTTTGGTGTTGTGATGAGCGGATAATTTATACGCTTTTTGGCATTATTTTTAGGTAATTTCTAATAGGATCTAGCTACTTTTAGGGATGTTTTCATTAGTTTTCATGAAAAATTCACATTTCTGGAATTTACTATGAGTTTGTGTGTTTTTCTGTAATTTCAGGTATTTTCTGGCTGAAATTGAGGGACCTGAGCAAAACTCTGATAGATGGTTGACAAAGGACTGCTGATGCTGTTGGATTCTGACCTTCCTGCACTCGAAATAGATTTTCTAGAGCTACAGAACTCCAAATAGCGCGCTCTCAACGGCGTTGAAAAGTAGACATCCAGAGATTTCCAGAAATATATAATAGTTCATACTTTATTCGAGCTTAAATGATGCAAACTGGCATTCAACACCAGTTCTATGCTGCATTCTAGAGTCAAACGCCAGAAACACGTCATAAACCAGAGTTAAACGCCAAAAACACGTTACAACTTGGCGTTTAACTCCAAGAGAAGCCTCTGCACGTGTAAAGCTCAAGCTCAGCCCAAGAACACACCAAGTTTGCCCCGAAAGTGGATTTCTGCATTAATTACTTATTTCTGTAAACCCTAGTAGCTAGTCTAGTATAAATAGGACATTTTATTATTGTATTAGACATCTTGGTTTCGCCTTTTATCTTAGCATCCATCTTTGGACGTTTAGTTCTTAGACTTTGGGGGTTGGCCATTCGGCCATGCTTGAACCTTGATCACTTATGTATTTTCAACGGTGGAGTTTCTACACACCATAGATTAAGGTGTGGAGCTCTGCTGTACCTCGAGTTTCAATGCAATTACTACTATTTTCTATTCAATTCAGCTTATTCTTGTTCTTAGATATTCGTTGCACTTCAACATGATGAATGTGATGATCCGTGACACTCATCATCATTCTCACTTATGAACGCGTGACTGACAACCACTTCCGTTCTACCTTAGACCGAGTGTGTATCTCTTGGATTCCTTAATCAGAATCTTCGTGGTATAAGCTAGAATCCTTTGGCGGCCACTCTTGAGGATCCGAAAAGTCTAAACTTTGTCTGTGGTATTCTGAGTAGGATTCAGGGATTGAATGGCTGTGACGAGCTTCAAACTCGCGATTGTTGGGCATGATGACAAACGCAAAAGAATCAATGGATTCTATTCCGACATGATCGAGAACCGACAGATGATTAGCCGTGCTGTGACAGAGCATTTGGACCATTTTCACTGAGAGGATTGGAAGTAGCCATTGACAATGGTGATGCCCTACATACAGCTTGCCATGGAAAGGAGTATGAAGGATTGAAAGTAAGAAAGCAGTATGTTGCAAAGATTCAACAGGGACAAAGCATCTCCATACACTTATCTGAAATTCCCGCCAATGATTTACATAAGTATCTTTATCTTATTTTATGCTTTATTTATTCTTAATTTTCGAAAACCATTATAAACCATTTGAATCCGCCTAACTGAGATTTACAAGGTGACCATAGCTTGCTTCATACCAACAATCTCTGTGGGATCGACCCTTACTCACGTAAGGTTTATTACTTGGACGACCCAGTGCACTTGCTGGTTAGTTGTGCGGAGTTGTGACAAAGTGTGATTCACGTTTGAGAGCACCAAGTCATTGGAGCCATTGTTGATGATCACAATTTCGCCTACCAACTTCATATCACCACAACAAACTAAACAACAATTAACCAATTCTTGCAATTCCTTCAATTCAATCCTATCTTAAGGTCCACTAGCCTAAGTTGCCCACAACATTACATATTATTTAAAGAAAATCGAAATCATACCTTGGCCGAATTCTACACAAGCACAAAAATCACCAAATTGATCCTCAAACAAGTTCAACAATGTTCAGCCACCAAAATTAACTCCAAGCAATCTAAATCACCAATATTAACTCCAATCAACATGTATTTACTCTAATATCATGCAATACACCCAAATTAACACTAAGGTTCACAAATACATCAAATCACAAGAATTTCGATGCGGCTTACCTCACCCAATAGTGTTTGGGGGCAAAACCCAATAATTTTCCAATATTAGTTGATACCTAAACAACCAAAATCATAAAGCTCACTCAATCACCATAGCCAAAAACTCAAAATCTGTTAGGGTAGAGAAGTGGGTAAGAAATTAAAAGTTTCTTACCACTTTGTTTGGTTAGAAATAAAGAGCTCGGCGAAAACTTCACGTGGCCACAAACAACACGCCAATTGGAGTTTCGTAGCTCAAGTTATGACTAAAACAAGGAGATGATGAATAGTGGAACCCTCACCTCCTCTTCTCTTCTCTTCTCACCGTCCCTCTCTCACTTTCAGCAATAAAAATGAGCTTAAATGCTCATTAATAGGGTATTTATATGTTGGGTTTGGGTCCAACTTAAACCCGATCCAATCAGTTATCGTTTTAGATTCGTTTGGCCCAACCTCGAGCCAAAACCTTTAAAATTAGCGTTTGATTTTTAATTCTAGATATCTTTCTAAGTTTTTCTGTTGTTTTGATTTTTCTTTCACAGTACTGAACAGACTTAAGCCGATATTGTCGGTTAAATTACCGGTACGCGTTTTTATGCAATTTTCCACAGAAAAATGTTTTTCACTCGGAAAAATTCCCTGAATCCAAATCTCACCTTCAATTTTTTAAATTAATATTTCTAAATTTTTGAATATATTGTGGATAATTAAAAATTATTATTTTATTTTAATTAATCGGTTGATTAAAGTTCTGATTCTTATATTCTCCCCTCCTAATTAAAAATTTTGTCCCCAAACTTTAAGAATTACCAGAGAATATCTCAGGATAATCCTTCCGCATCTCTAACTCCAATTCCCAGATATGATCTTCAGTTTTGGCTCTACTCCATACTACCTTTACCAATAAAACTTCTTTCCCGCGCAACTTCTTCACACTCGTATAATCAATCCTCATAGGTGTAACTAATTGAAAGTTGAAATGTTAAGTTCTTCTTCAACTCAACCAATTTGGGCTCTAACACATGAGCCATATCCGGTGTGTATTTACAAAATTGTGACACATGGAGTACATTATGTAAGTTAGAAAAATGTGGCTGTAAGGCTATTTGATAAGCCACCGGCCCGACTTGTCTTAACATTTCAAAAGGGCCAATGTACCTTGGGTTTAAATTCTTTGTTTTAATCGTTCTTTCGATCCCAGTTGCTGGAGTAACTTTTAGAAATACGTATTCACCCTCTTCAAATTCTAAAGGCTTTCTTTTTTGATCCGCATAACTCTTCTGTCGGCTTTACGCAATTAGAATGCTAACTCGAATTTGCTTGATCTTTTCAATGGTCTCTGCTACCAAATCCAAACCCAAAACACTTGATTCACTGGCTTCATACCAACACAGTGGAGACTAGCACTTCCGTCCTTACAAAGCTTCATATGGAGTCATTCCAATGCTCGCATAAAAGTTGTTGTACGCAAACTCCACCAATGGCATGTAACGGTCCCAACTTCCCAGTTGATCCAATACACATGCCCTTAGCATATCCTCTAATGTCTGAATAGTCCTTTCCAACTGTTCGTCAGTTTGTGGATGATACATCGTGCTGAGACATAGTCTCGTACCGAAAGCATTTTGAAAAACTCCCCAAAACTTTGATTTAAAACAGGGATCTCGATCCGACACTATCATCGTTGGTACACCATGCAACCTGACAATCTTCTTTATGTACAGTCTCGCCAATTCCTCCAGTGAATAGTTCACTCAGATCGGCAGAATTCCTCTATATATATAAATTATGACCATTCTTGCGTATGTGAATTTGGAAGACAAATATATAGATTGTCAAATAAAATTTTATTTTTGATTTGGTACATTCAAAATTTCAGATTCAGATGTTGTTATATAAAGAGATCTTGTATCTTAGCTCTTTAAAAAGGAAAAATCAATTTGTTTACCTATTTTTTTTTTCTTAATGAGTCATTCTTAGTTTGATTTTAATTGGCCTCTTAGATGTATTGAGTTGTGGGGTTCTTCTTTTCTTTTTCAATTATACATTTAAACTTTTATTATCAACTATATATACTTAAAAAGTGCAATTTGAGATTAATAGAAAAAAAATTTTCCTAATCCTTTTACTTTTATTGCCCCATAATAAATTGATAATGCTTGATTTTTTATTAAATAATATATGTAGATTTTGAGCCAAAGTATGAAAAAATTGTGGTCGCAATATAGGAGAAATTAGAAGGGCAAAGAAAAATGATAAACATGTCACGATATATAAAAATATGTTTTATATAGTTCTATTCTGTGGTAGTATTATGGCAGTGTTCTGCAACTGTAACTTCTCCTTTGTAATCTCAATGTCATAATTTATAATTTCAGGTTATGGTTGCTTTAAATGTGGTTCTGCAAATTATATTGCTAAGGAGAGTAATAGTAAGAAGTCTATGAAACAACTTATGAAAATTTATCTTAAAAGATAATAATATACAACAAAATGCAGATAACACTAAATCTATACATATGTTGCATCTTCCTATCTAATATTTTGGTTATGTGATTATGTTTATTCGAATAAGTGACAAAATTCATGGTGTGGATGTGATGGTTTTTGATAAAAAAATAAATTCTCAATATTAATTTTTTAATTATTTATTATTATTTTTATTCATAAATTATTTTTATTAGAGTAATTATTTTTAACTTTGTTGAATGCATTTTTAATTAGGACTGGTAGAATTGAAAAAACACTTAAAAATTGATTGATATATATATTAAAAAATTATTTAGCAATTAAATACACAATCGGTGCTTAGCTATAAACTTGGGTTATATAATTTTGTAAATAAATTATAATAAAATAGATTAAATATAAAAATAGAGAAATAATAAACAGCTTCATTTAGCAACTCATCATGTCTGCCTTCAATTTCACCTGCTACTTTGCTAATTACAAATCCATTCTCATTCAATCTATTCTCAAAGTTTGAAGGTATTCTCTTTTTGCTTCTATTAACTTACACAAATTCTATCTAAAACATGCTATCGATCAAGAAATAAAATATCGTAATTCAACATCTCATGTTTATTATGCCAATATATATGGTGATTGCTCTCGTACCCTAATATTTGTGCTAAAACTCATACCCTATATATGTGGACCAATATAATATAGACATGTGGCATCATTAATCCTAGTCAATTAATAATTAAATAATTTTAAAATCTTAAAATTTAATGTATTTTAAAAGTATATTAAATATTATTTGTATACAAATACGAATACGTATATACTTTAATCATATATGATTAATTATGGTTAAACATTTTTGTTTATTAAAATTAAAACAAAATTAAAATAAATAATCCTCATCACGCTATCTGCGACTACTTGTAGTTGTGATCAACACTCAACGAGGTTATTCTATCTCTTCTTCTCCTTCTCCTAATTTCTATCGTCTTCACCGTCCCTGCAAATTTCTGCCAGTTTCTGTTTCCATTCGTTCTAAGTTTCACTTAATTTGGGGATTTTATCCAAAATCAGGGCTGAACAAAACACCTCTTCCCTTTTCCATCAGTCTTCTCTTCCTACCAAAACACCCACTGGATGAACACCCAACCCTTCATATCTGAACCTCTCCACCATTGCCGTTCACCGCCGCCGTTCACCGCCGTCGCTCACCGACACCGCCAAATTCCTTCTATCTCACAGGCGTTCGTCTATCTCCATCTCCATCACCCGTCGTTAACCTCCATGACCACGATTACAGCGCCCCCTCTTTCCGCCTCCAACAGCAGTGTCGCCGCCGTCTCTCACGTCCTGAGCCTCCGTGACTCCTGTGTTCGCCGCCTCCAATCCACCAGCGTAGCGGCGTTCCCATCACCACACCCTTGACGTTAGGTTAGGCATTTATCCTCTGGTTAAATAATGAATTTCATTTTTTTGTTATGGGATTGTTTCGATGCTTGCATGTTCAAACGGTGAATTTCATTTTTATTGATTTCTTTATGAAACAAATTTGCTGCCATGGATACAATTTTTCTATCTGTATATCTACTATATAAGTTCAATTGTTGAGCCAATATAAGTTCACTGTTTAATCCTAAAATTGCTATTTGGAATCTTGTTTAATTATCACCCTAAATTACAGAAGAAACAATAAATGATTGGTTGTGTGTATACCAATTCTATGAAGAACATTTGCATTTGTCAAACAGGTTAAGTTTTGGAAATTAATATTTAATTTTCTCTTGAATGCAGCTGAGTTATGTTTAAAGTTTTGGAATTCGACCTATCATGAAACTCGGTTAAGCTTTTTTTTTCTTTTCTGTTTGGAGTTTTGGAACTTAACAAATCATGGCTGTCTAGTTTAATTTAATTTTTTTTTGCGTGTTTGAAGGCAGTTTCATCATTTCCATTTTTAATTTGTTTTTCTTATCTAATTTAATTTGGTTGTGTTTGTCTTCCTTCTCTCATGTCTATAGGTATTTAAATAGTTTCATGCTCGTTTTAAGTGGTATGTCTTTTCTGATTATCATGAGTTGTGCAGAGATGTTATTGGTTTCAATTCATCACATTTCCATTGTCAATCTACAAACCAAACCCAAATAGAAAGGAGAGAGTTAGCTGGTATCACTTTCATTCGCCCAAAATTGTCTCATTTTTGTGAATTAGCCTGTATCTAATAATTCATGTGAAAATTGACTTCATGGCAGTCTTAGTGGTGGCTTTTCTATTTGTCTAATATATGAAATTATAGAAAATTGTAATCATGGAACTTATGCCTATTTCGTCTGATCTATGCCTTGGATTGTGTTTTTGTGTTTGAATCTAGCGGATTATAATTATTTAATTTATTATTTATTTTATTTTTATTAAGTTATTTTTTGTCAAGTTTGTTAGTATCTTAATTAAATATTTTTATGATTTATTTTTTCAATAGAATTTCATCATAAACATGAACATCGATGACAATAAGAACTTAGAGGAGTCTATCGAATGTGATGAGCTGTGTTTTGGATATGATAGTAGTTCTGATAAGGAGGAGGAAGATCTTATCAACAATGAGGGTAAATTTAGTGAATCCATGGAGGTATCGAATTGTAGCTATAAAATTCAAGAAGTTGAGAAGAAGTTAAATGAATTAAGCTATGATGACATGTGGGGTATTAAGTTTGATACTGTTGATCAATGTTGTGATTTTTATAGAAATTATGCTAGAGTGCACGGTTTTGTTGCGAGGCTTGACGAAAAAGGACAAGATTTCAATGGAAACCTTAATATGCGACAGATAATTTGTAACAGAGAGGGTACACGTAGAAAAAAGTACTTGGAGATGGAGAACAGGAAAAAGGATCATAAGCCAATCACACGCGTAATGTGTCAAGCAAAGATTAGATTTCACTATGACTTGATTTTACCAAAGTGGCGGGTCACCAAATTTGAAGAGACTCACAACGATGACCTCATCCCACCTAAGTATATCCAGTTCGTTCCGGCATATCGAACAATGACTGACGCTGATAAAGCACAGGCTGATAGTTTGCATTTTATGGTGTTAGAACTTGTCATATAATGGGGTTCATGGTGGCACAAAAAGGAGGCCCGAACATGGCGGGATTCACAAAAAAAGATCTATATAACCATTTTGACAGATCGAGGCGTGCTAAGATAAAAGATGGTGATGCACATGCAGCATTGAGTTACCTAATTTCTAAGGCAGATGAAGATCCACTATTGCAAGGAAAGTTTACTTTGAAGGATGGTAAGCTTGATAATTTAGTGTGGGCTGATGGATCTAGCATCACTGATTACCAATGTTTTGGTGATGTGTTGGCCTTCGACACGACATACCAAAAAAATAAGTATAATAGGCCGTTGGTTGTCTTCTCAGGAACAAATCATCATGGACAAACATGCATTTTTGGTTGTGGTTTATTATCCGATGAGAAGCGGGAAACCTATGTTTTGGTGTTGAATATGTTCATGGAGATAATGGGTAATAAACAACCTATAGCCGTGGTGACAGATGGAGATCTTGCAATGAGGGAGGCAATAAAAGAAGTTCTTCCAAACGCTGCACACCGTCTTTGTGCATGGCATCTATACCGTAATGCCTGTGAAGCTATAAAAAATTCAAAATTCTTAGATGGATTAAAGCACCTAATGTATGGAAATTTTTTTTCCTGAAGAGTTTGAGAGAAGATGGCATAACTTGATATCTGAGTACGGGCTTTTTGAGAATGAATGGTTGCAAAAGACATACGGAATCAAAGAAATGTGGGCTTCCTCATATTTAAATGATAAGTTTTTCGGTGGAATCAGGACTACGTCACAATGCGAAGGTATCCACTCCTTGATAAAGAATTACATTAGTAAAAAGTGCTACCTGTTGGAATTGATACACAACTTTAATGAAGTATTGACGCAGTATCGGACAAATGAACTCTTATCCGATTTTAAATCATTGTTTACAATTCCTGTGTTGACGACGTGTCTTCAAGACATTGAGAAGCAAGCTGCCAATATTTTTACTAGAAGCATGTTTAAAGAGGTTCGGTGTGAGATAGAAGAAGCTGGCAAATTAAATGTTGTTACACATTCAGTAAGCAACAATGAAGTTAAGGTGAGAATAAATAAATAT
This sequence comes from Arachis duranensis, assembly GCF_000817695.3. Classification (NCBI taxonomy): domain Eukaryota; kingdom Viridiplantae; phylum Streptophyta; class Magnoliopsida; order Fabales; family Fabaceae; genus Arachis; species Arachis duranensis. The sequence goes on along the minus strand of NC_029772.3, from coordinate 72,603,706 downwards.
AGGCAACCCGGGAGGGAATGTGAAGTACAATATGATAAAGTCACTAAAAAGTTTGCTTAAACTCTAAACTCCTAGGTCTAAACCCTAAACCATAGATTCTATACCCTAAACCCTAACTTCTAAACCATAAACCGTAAACCTCAATTTGAATTACATCAACTAGTAAATTTAAATGACTTGAACTTAAAACTCGAACTCTAATTATTAAATTATAAATCATAAACCCTAATATCAAACTTCTAAACCTTAAACTCTAAATTCTAAACTCTAGATCTGAACCCATAAACAGCGTATGTTAAGTAAATACTTTATGTTAAATAATCTTATATATAATTCTAATAATTAATATTAATCTTTAAATATTATATTCTAGAATAGTTAAAAATTTATTTAATTCTTTTAGAAAAATTAATTAAAATAATATTTAAAATTTTTATAATTGATTTAAAAAATATAATAATATTAAAAAATAGATCATATATTTTTAATATAAAGTGAAAATTTATTAACGTACAAATCCACAAAATAGGAAACTCACAAATTATATGTAATTATGTTTATAATAGGTCAAATTGAAAAACTTTCAAAATAAATATAGAAAGTTCTAATCGGTAATGTGTAATGGACTAAAATCAATCAACTTACCTAAAACAAAAATGAAAATGGCCTTTTGAAAATATGCACTAAACTACACTATAAAATTAATAGAATTAGTTGATTACATCTTACTAATACACATAATTTTTTAAATCAATTCATTCTTTTCATTTACAAGAATCCATGGATGGAGATGGAGTTAGCGAAGCTATGTCCAAACGAACTAAAATTGATGTTCAAATCGATCCTATTGAGATATCTTCCAGATTTTTTACATAATCTTCTTTTGTAATAATGTATTTTCTTAAAAAAAATTATTAAGTACTAATATAACTAATTGTGTATCTTATGATTTTTTTTTTCTTTTTCATACGGTCACGATAACACAATATTATTTGAGCACAAAGAAAACTCAATCATGAAGGAAGAAGAAATCAAAGCACCAGAGGTAAAGTTCATCACTTAAAAATGGTATTTTGAAAGAATAATAACCTGTTTTAAAATAATTTCATGTCTTTAACAGGTCAACAATAAAAAATATGAAGAAATGGATATACAACTCAAGCAAATGGAAGAAACTGTTAATAATCTTCAAAAGATGTATTCTATCAACTAACCAAATTTTTCTATTGGTTTACATCAACCCATAATGCCTTTCTTCCACCCTATACCGCCAAATTTTTATGATCCTTTTCCAGGATTTACTCAAACCTCACCTCTATGTACACCCCCTTCGATTCACATGCATATGCCTCCATATCCTCCTCCCTTTGCATCCCATATTCCCAGCACACCACTAACTGATGCTATTATGGAAAACTCAAGTCTCCCATAGACAAAAGTACTAAAACAATAGTCAAGAAGACTAACGTTAATGCTGGGCGTAAAAAAGAATTATCACGCAAAGGTTCAGTTGGAAAAAAACTCTATTCTCCAAAATCGTCACCAACTGAAATTTCAAAGTCTTTGTTGGGTAAGGGTTCTCCAACTGGATATTCCATCAACCATAACACTTTGCCAAACTTAAGTTTGCGCCGGAACGACTCTGGAATTGAAGCACCATTTGTAAGTTATAATTTTTTGTTCTTTTTTTTTTAGTGAATCTTTTGAAGATTTTAAATTTGTTTGCATTCAAAAATTTTAATGTTACAAGAATTTTCTAATTTATTTTTATGTATTGGTTCAATTACAGTGGCTTCCGGTTGTATTTAGACCACCTGCTGGAATGGAATTAGATGAAACAGACATACAAGTGGCTACATATATATTTGGATCTGACAAAGAAGATGAAATTAATAGGTAGATATGATATATAATTTACATTTTTTTTACTGTTTTGTAACATTATATATAAGAATTTAAATAATTACATTTTTTAATTGCAAAAAAAATTATAACAGACATGAAATTTTAGCAAAAGGTTCCAAATTTGATGCAAATAGAGACAGTTTTTTCAACTTAATTCCCAAGGGATGGATTGATGAAGATGTAAGTATTTTTTTCTTAATTATTATTTTTTTAAAAAGATAAATATAATTATATTAATTTTCATGTTTTATTGTCTAAAAAAATGAGCCAACTGAATCTGATTTTTTTTGTATTTAGATACTATGTGTGTATGCTCATATGCTAACTAACAAGGAAAGGTCAGATTTGGAAAATCTAAGACATTGGTATATGCCTACTGTGTTTTCTGTAAGTAATTAATTATTAATTACTAATTACATGTAATTAACTTATTTTATTCTTATATATTATACTCCTATATCGTTAATGTATATTTTTACATTTGTTTAGAAACTTGCACTCATGGGAAAAAATCCTCCTTCCAAAATGATAGTACAGTATCAAAAATCTTTTATGGAAAAGGTAGAAACTCTTCATAAGGTAAAAATACTTTAACTTAAACTAAATATAACCTCAATATTCAATACTTACTTTTATTAAAATTTATTTAATTTGATTTTATATTTAGATATTTGTGCCTGTCAATGAAGACAACATCCATTGGTATCTTGTTGTGTTTGATATGCACGAACGTCAAATAATTTGGTTGGACTCTAAGCCAAATTATGAAAAGATGGAGAGAAAAGATTTTAATATTAGAAAACTGGTAATTATTTAAATCTATAACGTTAACATCTATGATTCATATGTAAATTTTTGTATAGGAGTAGTGTTTAACTAATTTAATTTAACTAATTAACAGGCTATGTACATTGAAGAGATGCTTCAAGATGACTCATTTTATGATCTTGAAACCACTGTTAGGCCTAAAGTTTTTCGTTTCGCTGATCCAAAGCATATAGAAACAGGAGAACAAAAAATTGGCTCGTAATGATCTAATTGTATCTCTACTTTATTTCTCTTATATTATGTTGTATACTTTCTTATATGTGTTTTTTTCTACACTATTAAAATAGTAATGATCGTGGAATTTGGGTAGCAACTTGGATGAAAGATTATGCTAAAAATGACAATTATTCCGTCAAGGTACGCACACTTTAATATTATTTAATAATTATTAGTTACTTCTACATTCATGATTTGTTACTTATTATTTTTTATTTCAATTATAGATTGACGACACAACAAGAATGCGCATTGCTCTTGATTTGGTTATTAAACCATACAATACAAAACAAGGAGTCATTTTAAAAGCTGCAGAAAAGAACTACAAGAAGATTGAAGAGAAAAATAAGAATTTAGTTAAAAAATAATTTTATTTGAGTTTAATTTTTTTTTTGGAACAATGTGGTAGAATTGTTGAGATCCTTATATGTAGTTTTTAATATCCGTTTTTGGAATTTGAGATACAAATTTCCTTACTTTTATATTTTACAAAGTTTTAATAAATATTTTTTCAGAAATTAAATGCTTAATTTGAGTATTATTTTTCATGAGTCATGACTTATTAATACATGTACATTTTAATTTCATGATGGATTCATGCCTTGAATGAATTCAATTCAATTAATGGCTCAAAATCATGATGGATTCATGCATGAATGCATTCAATTGAATTAATGACTTTTTAATACGTGTACAAATTCAATTTCATGATGAGTTAGATAAGTATGTAAATATTAAAATTTTTTAAATCTACCCACACCTTTCTCAAGTTATGATCTATGCATATTTAGTGGCATAATACAATTGAAGTCATTGTTTTTATACCCCAAATTAGTGTCGTTACAATTTTTTTATTTTGGAAAAAAACTATTTCGGTATTTTTATTTAAAGATACTATAATTTAATTTATTGTCATTAGGCATATCTTAATAAATTATTAATACGTTACTAGTTTATAATTGAATGGTGAGAATAAATATTAAATAATAATTATTTATTTATATAATTATTAATACGTTACTACATTAATTTAATTTATTGTTTTTATACTTGAATGATGACAATCAGTAATTAATATGATAATAATCAAGTTCAATTCAAATTTTGAAACATAAATCATTTATTTGTTTCTAGAATATTTTTTTAAAAGAATGATTTCAAAAAAGTAATATTGGTGAGATTATGTGACAATTTCTTTTATTAAATATAAAAAAAATTATAAATACATAAAAAATATTTATTAGTAATTATACATATATTAAAAATATTTGTTGACTATTAGTATTATTATTCAAGTAAATAATATACAATTTAACTTTTTAACCTTATTTGAAAAAATTCTTAAAGGAGATAATATTTTACTTTACTATTGTACTTAATAATAATGATCACAATAAATAAATAATACGTTACTAATTAATTTTAAAAGTGAATAACTTCAAATATTGCTCATTTAAATACGTTACAAAAAAATAGTTGATCCCCAACCTCTTCTCTTTCTTCAGCTTCTTTCATTTTACATACAGGCCAATTCACAAAAAAATAGCTGATCCCAATCTCTTCTCTTTCTCCAACTTCTTTCATTTTACATACATGCTAATTCACAAAAATGAGACAATTTTAGGCGACTGAAAGTGAAAGTGAAACCAGCTAACTCTCTTCTTTCTAGTTGGGTGTGGTTTGTAGATTGGCAATGAAAATGTGATGAATTGAAACCAATAACATCTCTGCACAACTCATGATAATCAGAAAAGACATACCACTTAAAATGAACATGAAACTTTTTAAATACCTATAGACATGAGAGAAGGAAGACAAACACAACCAAATTAAATTAGATAAGAAAAACAAATTAAAAATGGAAATGATGAAACTGCCTTCAAACACGCAAAAAAAAATTAAATTAAACTAGACAGCCATGATTTGTTAAGTTCCAAAACTCCAAACAAAAAGAAAAAAAAAACTTAACCGAGCTCTATGATAGGTTGAATTCTAAAACTTTAAACATAACTCAGATGCATTCAAGAAAAAATTAAATATTAAATTCACTCTTTTTAAACTTTTCTTGTCTTCCTTTTCTTCATTCTTTTCTTCCTAAAACTTTAATCTGTTAAATTGACAATAATTTATTGTGGATAATGTTCTAATTCTCATTGTTAACCAGAATCTTAAAATACGAAGACTACTTCAAGGAACGGAAAGTAATCAGCAACCTGTTTGACAAATGCAAATGCTCTTCATAGAATTAGTATACACAGAACCAATCATTTATTGTTTCTTCTGTAATTTGGGGTGATAATTAAACAAGATTCCAAATAGCAATTTTAGGATTAAACAGTGAACTTATATTGGCTCAACAATTGAAAACATAATTTCAATTAGGTGATTAATTACTTCAGATTCCAGAGTCAATCATAAAATATAGTGCAATTAATCTAGTTGATCAATCTATATAGTAGATATACAAGATAGAAAAATTGTATCAATGGCAGCAAATTTGTTTCATAAAGAAATCAATAAAAATAAAATTCACCGTTTGAACATGCAAGCATCGAAACAATCCCATAACAAAAAAAATAAAATTCATTATTTAAACAGAGGATAAGTGCCTAACCTAACATCAGGGGTGTGGTGATGGAGAACGCCGCTACGCTGGTGGATCAGAGGCGGCGAACACAGGAGTCACGGAGGCTCAGGACGTGAGAGACGGCAGCGACACAGCTGTTGGAGGCGGAAAGAGGGGGCGCTGTAATTGTGGTCACAGAGGCTAACGACGGGTGATGGAGATGGAGATAGACGAACGCCTGTGAGATAGAAGGGATCTGGCGGTGTCGGTTGTAAGAACCGCAACTAATCAACCGGTTAATTAAGTGAATTAATTGCCCAAATTAGATTCCGAAATGTTAGAGAGAGAATTTGAGGATTTAAAGGTGATTTTTGGACTCAGTGGGTCTTTCTGAGTCAGAAAATGTGCTTTCTACGAAAAACCGTGAAAAATTGCGAACCGGCAATTGAACCGGTTGAACCGATTCAAGTCTGCCTGGTACCGCACGAGAAAAGTGAAAACCATCAAAAACCTTAGAAAAACATTAGAAATGGAAAACTGGGCTTTAATTTTAAAGGTTTGGCCCGAAATTAGGCCAAACGGGCTAAAAACGCTAACGGGTTGGACCGGACCCAAGTTGGGCCCAAGCCCAACATATAAATACCCGGACCCAAGTTGGGTCCAAGCCCAACATATAAATACACTTAAATGAACCCATTTCAGCCACTTTCACCCTCATAACCTAAACACAACAGCAGCTGAAGTGAGGAGAGAGGTGAGAGCTTTCCACCATTGTTACTATTCACTTCAAACTTCCCAAGCTCATATCTTGAGCTACGGAGCTCCGATCGCCGCACCGTTTGCGGCTACGCGTTCCTTGTGAAGAGCTCTACAAAACCCACCCAAGAAACCCTCAAGGTAATCACTAAATCCTTCCAGTTCTACTCTTCAAAATTTCGGGTTTTATTAGAATTTTGGGTTAAATGGGTTTTTGTGATTTTGGATGTTTAGGTTTGCTCTAATCCTTCCTCTATGTAGTATATAATATTCATGGACACATAGGCTAGTGACCAATAGGATAGGTTGAATTAAAATGATGGTTGGTATACTAAATATTGATGAATTGATGAATGTTGAGTTGATTGTGATGAATTATAATGATATGATGATGTTGAATGATTGTATGGATTGGGAGTTGGTTCTTATAATGATTGTAGTGTTATGATTTATGAAATGGTGGGTTTGATGGTGATTTTGATCATAAGTGTTATATATTTGATGTTGGAATTGGGAATAATGAAATGAGAAGAAAAATGTGGTGAGGTTGATGTATTATGCTATAACAGGTACATTTTGATGAAAAATGGAGCTTTGGATGGTTTGGTATGATTTGGTATGGGTATGGTGAGATAGGGTGGTAATTGTGAAGTTTGGAAAAATTGAGTTTTTGGTAAACTTTGTTTGATCATAACTTTTGCCTCGGTTTTCAAAATTGATTGAAAATTGTTTAGAATTAAAGATCTTTGAAAATTCTTCGAATCAATATAAGGTTTGTGAAAATTGGAATTTTGTAGAGAAAGTTACGATCATTCAAAGTTGGTGTTAAAAACCTAGTTTTGAGTATTAGAATATGGGATATAAATTAAGGGCTCTAGTACATGATCTTAAGGTAAATTAGAAAACGGAGGTCTAGGTTTCTGGCGTGCTGAGAATGGTTTGACGTTAGGTGAAGGATGATTGGTATATGAGATGAGAAATGATAGACTTTTGGTATTTGGAAACTGAGTTATAAAGGGACAGTGGTTGAGATGAGTCGGAGACTTGGATTTAAGTGATGGATATATGTATGCTGAAAATACTTTTGAAAACCACTGAAATAATATTTTTACATGATATTTTGAAACGCTATGCACCTGGCGGGGACGGTGGTTAATCCCGCCTGTCGAGGTAGCGGCGGCGGCGTAAAGACGGTGGTTAATCCCGCTTATGTTGAGATGTGAGGTCTGAGGCAAGAATATCCCGCTCGCATCCCTTCGGATTTATAGGGCGAGCAGGTGCCGGTACCTGGACAGTGATCTGGGCACTATATCTCGGGGGTTCCCATATAAGAAATCCGAAGGGCGACGTCTCCATGGAGATGTGTCGGGTTGGCAGTTGAACTGACAATGTGATATCACAGCCAGTAGGGCAGGCATTCATCATATGCATTTCCTATTTGCTTGTATGCTTTGTCTACTTGTAATGGTTTGCTTAATTGAATAACATGCTTACTTGCTATCTGAATTATTTGCCATATATGCTACTACTTGTGCTTTACTTGCTTTGAACATTATCTGTGTTTTCTGCTGGGATTGAGGAGGTTCGGAAGGCGGTGGCGATGGGATCGCATGGAGGATCGGTTGGTGAAGGCTGTGAGACAGCGGTGTTTGGTTAGAATAGAAATTCCTTAAGATAGATAACCTGGTTTATTTAAGTCAAGTTGGTATGTTATGCTTAAATGTTTTATAATGCTTTAAGTTGAATCTTGTGATGGATATGAAGCTTAGGATTGCCTTTGGCGTCCCGAGGTCTTATATCCTATATCACTGGGAACTGTTACCATACTGAGAACCTCCGGTTCTCATACCATATTGTTGTTGTATTTTTCAGATGCAGGTCTCAACCCATCTCGGTGAGTTGCTTTGGTTAGTGACAGGAGCGGAGAATCTTGGGTCATTTTGAGTTCTTTTTTTTGGTTTATTTTGTTTATACATCTCTCATTTTGTATTTTGTTTTGCCTAGAGGCATGTATTTGAGAGAACAAAACTTGTATAAGCTGTTTTCACTGTATGGTTGTATATATCAGTATATGGCTAGCCGGCTTAAACTCCGCGAGTCGTGACTAGTTCCCTATGATATTATATACTTATCTTTTGTTATATCTTGTCTGTTTCTTATGCCTTAATCTAGTAGCTCCGTTAGTACGTTTAAGCTTCGAAATTCTGTTTTTGAGCTATATCTTTCATCGGGCTTCTAGATTATGCTATTCTTTCCATATATATATATTGTATGAGTTTAGAATTGTCGTAATCTCTGATTAACCTTGGCTTTACGACGCGAGGTAAGGCTTAGGCTAATTAGGGTGTTACATCGGTGAGCGGCGACGGTGAACGGCAATGGTGGAGAGGTTCAGATATGAAGGGTTGGGTGTTCAGCCAGTGGGTGTTTTGGTAGGAAGAGAAGACTGATGGGAAAGAGAAAAGGTGTTTTGTTCAGCCCTGATTTTGGATAAAATCCCCAAATTAAGTGAAACTTAGAACGAATGAAAACAGAAACTAAAGTGAAACTTAGAACGAATGGAAACAGAAACTGGCAGAAATTTGCAGGGACGGTGGAGACGATAGAAATTAGGAGAAGGAGAAGAAGAGATAGAATAACCTCGTTGAGTGTTGATCACAACTACAAGTAGTCGCAGATAGCGTGATGAGGATTATTTATTTTAATTTTGTTTTAATTTTAATAAACAAAAATGTTTAACCATAGTTAATCATATATGATTAAAGTATATACGTATTCGTATTTGTATACAAATAATATTTAATATATTTTTAAAATACATTAAATTTTAAGATTTTAAAATTATTTAATTATTAATTGACTAGGATTAATGATGCCATATGTCTATATTATATTGGTCCACATATATAGGGTATGAGTTTTAGCACAAATGTTGGGGTATGAGCAATCACCTTAAATATATGATCTGTGCTTAACCATATACTGAGAGTCTAACAATTATAACTAAATGTTACTTAGTATTGGTTGTTTGTATAACTATATATAAATACATAAACATCATAATTTTTAGAGAAAAATCCACTCCCCTCCCCTGTGAGATGCTAAAATGACACTCCCATTCCCTCTATTTTATAAATGTATATTTCTCTCCCTTCTAACTTTTAAAAAACCTCATTTTTAATCCATTTTAAATTTTTTGTGTTAACTAATATTAACTTTATCCATTTTCTAAGAAAAAAAATTATTTTTTAAAAAAATATTCATTAGCAAAAATTTTATTTTTTATTATTAAATTTTGCTTAATAAAATATTCTTTAATAAATTATTTTTTTATTGATTAAATTGTATTTTTAAAAAAATTAATAATTATGTTATTTTTTTAAATACCCTTCAATAATTTTTTAATTATTAAATTATGATTTTACCAAAATTTTCGTTAATAATTTTTTTTATATTTTACTATTAATTTTCTGATATCAATATATATATTATTTTAACATTAAATATAAAAATAATTGTTAACAAAAATTTTAGTAAAATCACAATTTAATAATTAAAAAATTATTAAAAAATAGGTATCTTAGAAAAAAATAATTTAATTATTAATTTTTTAAAAAATATTTCGTTAAAAATACAATTTAATTAATAAAAGAATAATTTATTAAAGGATATTTTAGTAAGCAAAATTTAATGATAAAAAAAAATTTTTGTTAATGGATCTTTTTTCAAAAAATAATTTATTTTTTTTCATAAAAAATGGATAAAGTTAACATTATTAACACAAAAAATTTAAAATGGATTAAAGAGGAGGTTTTTTAAAAGTTAGAAGGGAGAAAAATGTACATTTATAAAATAGAGGGGAGGGGAGTGACATTTTAGCATCTCGCAGGAGAGGGGAGTGGCATTTTCTCTAATTTTTATATTTAAGTAGAATCCATTTATATGGGTAAGATTATTTGACTTCTAAAAAATAAATAATATAATAATCTTATACATTATACAATAAATTTTTTAATAACAGTAGTTTTACAAATTAAAATAATAATTATTAATATTAATAGACATATATCAATAAATTTTTATAATAAATCAATATTTGAGCCGTGTATTAAACTAATAAGATAATATAGACGTTATTATTTTAGCGAAAGAAAGCAGAAGTGGATGCATGGGCCATATGCATCTTTTGAAGACTTTTAACTTCACCCATCGCTTGATTTTCACGTAGATAATGTTCGATATTGTCTCACATCACGTGCACTCTGTAATGTGGTGGAGGCCAGCAGGGTCCATTTTAATAATTAATTGAATTAGTTTGATCACAATTCACAACCATGTGTGTACCTTACTACCTTACACCATATTCTAGCTTCCCCTTGTGGAATAGTATACAACAAAAGAACAACATAAGACTCTAGAGTCTAGACATGTCCTAGTTTATAGGCATTGAAGACATTATTCCAAAGTTTCATTTGTTCGGAAGCATGTTCAATCGTTAATACTGAAAAGCACTATAATTGACTGCTTTAAAATAATTGAGGGCTATTTGAAGAATAAGAAAGCAGTTTGAAGATGAGATAGGTGTCAATCTTTCATTGATCTATCACATAATTTCTTGTGTAATTCCCACAAATAAAAACTGAAAAAAGTTAGTGCGACTGTAGTGAGATGTATGTTTAAAGATAAAAAGGGGGAAAAAATTAAGAGATCTCAAAAGAAGCATATATATGATGATAGCAACCTTAGTACATCCTCAGTCCCCTTTCTTCATCCCCTGTGTCCAATAGGTAAAGGTGACACACAACAAAATTTGACCTAACACTCAATTGGAAAGCGTTGGCATTTCCATGAACATCTCCCAACTTTTAAAATTTAATTTTAATTTTAATTTTAATTTACCCTATATAGTTACATTATTATTTTTTAGTTAGACAACTTTTACTAGTATTTAATAATAAGAGATCCAGTTCAATTTTTATTTTATACAGTAAATGTGATATTCAGACTTCTCTAGTAATTTATTAATTAATTATATAATATATGATTATATATTAAAAAAAAAAAACTGAAGTGTGAACTCGTACATTTCGATTCCTCATTGATAACTTGATACAACTTCTTTTGATAAGAGAAAAATGGTAACCAAATGTCAAATAGCATTATAAAGACCCTCTTTTTTATTTGTACAAATAGGACTTGTGCACTCTGAAAGAAGCTACCACTAGAGAAGAGAAAAATAAAGGGATCATGCATGTTCTTTTGTATTTTTGGTGCGCTAAGACACTGAAGCCTTTGGATTTGAATTTAGGAAACCAATTTTTAGTTAATTAATTATCGTTAGTCAATTTTAGCATTTTGAGTTATGATTTAAAATTTAAAGCTAAAGATTTATGATTTAGAGTTTAAAATTTAATATGAATAAAATTATTTTTAAAAAATTATTTGATATTAGCCGAAAAAATTAGTTAGCTAATATTACTAAGAAAAAGTAATACATTTGGATACTATTATAAGTAGATTTTTTTATTAAAAAATATTATCTGTACACAAAAATTAAGAATTAAATTAGGTATTATGTATTTGTGATAAATACATTTATGATTTAATTTATTTTTAGTGTGTATTTTATATTTTAATATGTATTTATTTTACTCGTTTTTTAGTAACTCGACAAGATGTCGAATCGAGTTTATATCAATATCTCAGTTCAAAAAGTAGATATAACTCATCTAAAAGAAAATGAACTCGATCCAAAAATTAGTTAGTATTAGTGTCGAAGCAAACTATGTCAAACTATTGGTGTAAATCATAGCAAATAAAAAGAAAATATGTGAAATAAATAAAAGTTTCAAATAAATGAATGCGTCAAATTGAAAGGAAATGAAAATAACAAAAAAATAATTAAAATAAAAAAATTAAAAGAAAGAAACAAAACAAAATAAAATAAAATAAGATCTTAATAATTTTTGTAGAGTTTTGTGTGATAATCTAGTATGTTTTATTGAAGTCTCTTTTTCTCTTCTAAACTTCTTCTATTTATAAATTTGAAGGATGGGCCTGCTCCTGAAGAATCTTGACCACGACTTTAGTTCTTTTTTCTCAGGTCACGATCTTGTCTTGACCTTAAAGAATCTTCATAATGGACACCTATACGTCTTGTCTTGCCCTACTTTTTAATTTCCATATTTTTTTATCGAGCTTGTATTTAACCACATAATTTTTATGATTTCGACTCATTTCTCATCGTCAAATCTTCGACCTAAACCTTTATTCTTATTGTAGTCGAAAGTGTTATTTTTCTATAGCTAAAGACCTAATTTATTGATTTTTTCTTAAATTTCGACGAATCGTAGTCGAATTGTTTCATAAATCAAAATTCGTATTAACAATATTCTACAAGTGACTAATTTAATAATTAATTTTTAGTGTATAATATCATAGTTATTTTTTATTTTATAGTTGCGGTAAATTTTTATTCTTTTGTACCTTACACGATGAGGTGTAAAACAGTTATTACAAGAGAGAAATGTTACACTCAAGTTAATAAATTTAATTAGAAAAAAAATTTAAAAATTAATATTTTGTATATAATGATGAGTATTTACATGAAGATATTTTTATGTAAAAATAATATTATTAAATAATTTAAAATATTTTACAAAACTGTTTAATATAATATATATTTTTTAATTATTATTTTTACATAAAGATAATTTTTACAAGAGTGATCATCTTTTTAACAATCAGTCAATATTTATAACACTACCATTAGTTATTATTTATATGGTAAATATTGGATGAAAATATTTTTGTGTAAAAATAATATTATTAGATAATTTAAAATATTTGATAAAATTATTTAATATAATGCATATTATCTTAATTATTGGTAAAGACAATTTTTACGTGAGTGACTAGCTTTCTATATAACAATCGGTCAACACTTAACGCTATCATTAGTTATTAATACTATTTTTCTTTAACATGTATGTTAGATTGTTAGGTCAAACCAAATCCATATGGACGTGTAACTCATTTTCTTTGCAGCTAAGAAAGCATTTATAATACTTTTGTTTACCGTGTAGATAGTCACCCAAAAAAAAAGAGAAAGTATAGGGAATAGTAGATTTTTTGTAGTTTTCAGTTATCAATTAGTCATTAATACTGTTTTTAATAGTGTAAAATTATTTAATTTCTATTTAATGATTAAGTGCTGGCTAAAATTTAACAAAAGTACTAACCCTAGCACTCCTCAAACAAAAAAAAGTTTACCGTGTAGATTCATCATCACTCATCGTCAAAAAGATCATATGGATGGATATGCTATCTCATGCTTAAATATGCAAAAGAACCCATATAAAAAGCATGGGGATTGGTTTTGGTCCACTCGATGGGTTGAATAGAATGAGATAGATTCACGCATAACCTAATTAAAACTTAAAAGTGGACATATTTATTAACTTTTAAAGAATTTTCTTTATCTATATGTCAATCAATAGCATGCTAAAGTAGTGTACAAAAATACAAAGTTTTAAATGATTTTTTTTTTTTGGATGAATCTCTTATAACTGAATTATAGTTGAGAGATTGATATAATACTAATATATTATAGTTATTTAATTTTCTTTTAAAAAATAGTTGATGAACTGTCATGCATGTAAAGTCATATAGATGTGACTTCATGATTTCGGAGGAAAAAAATCGAGTTAATTTATTCAAAATTAATTATTTGTTAAGTTTCTGTCACCATTATTTTTTCATTCACAGTTAAATCAGGACTTTTTATTCATTTTTTTCACTTAAGAATACAGTTTATATATATATATTCTCTCAATCCTTTCTAAATCAACTTTATCTTTTATTTTTATTCATTAAAAAATAATATATTTAAACAAAAATATATATATTGCATTTATTTTTTAATAAATCTAAAAAATAAAAAATGATAATTAACTTGAGAAAAAAACTGACTATTTGTTATGAACTTTATTTGGATTGAGGGATCAAATCTTGGCATGGAAGAAAATTTAAAAAAAAAATATTAAAGTCCTGAAAATTAAATCGGTAATCAAACCGTGAAATTAAAAATTTAAAAATTTAAAATTTTAATCGAATAAAATGAATATAATAAAATAATATATTTATATAAAATATATAATTTAAAAAATATGTTTTATTATTTTAAGCTAATCAATAAAAAAAATTGAATCAATTTGATTGGTTAAATAGTTATTTGGCCAAATTTTTAAATATTTAATCGATTTATTACTGATTAAATTCTGAATCGAATCAGTTCGGTAATTGATTTTCGATTAATTAGACTGATTTTCTGTTCCAATCTAGTTCTCAAAAACAGTGGAAAAAATAATTATTTTGTGACGTATGAGTGTTCATAAAACTTATGGTTACAAATAATTGTTTCTCTAAGACTAAAAAGATGGAAAAAAAAAAAAAAGAGTGGTGATTACTTATCAACCGGTACGCCGTATGACTTGTTTTCAAGCATTCTATTTTTTAAAAAATCAAACAAAAAACCTCTTTTCTGTTTTTACAATAATACTTATATATAATATTCTTAAATATAATATTGTTTATAATATATTTTCTATCCCACGAAACAAACGTTACCTTAATTAATATGACATATACAGTTAGATAACAATGTAATTCTTTTTTATTATTAATTTGTCCTTTCTCTACACATGCACTCTAGATATATATAGATCAATAGAATTAGCAAATTGATTTATTAAAGACGAAAATAGAATTAACAATTCACAATGCAACCATAGAAATTCCTAAGGTCTATCTTGGATGTTTCTCTTTAATATATATATTATTTTTATCAATAAAAATTTAAAATATTGATCATTTATCTATAAATAAATAAAATTAACTTTATATACATACAAAAAAAAACGAAAATTTTTATATGACAAACATATGCCTAGACGTTAATTTTATTAATGAGTAAATTTTATTTGTCGGTATTTTAAATTTTTATATATAGAAATAATAATTTATTTATCTTTTATAAATACAAAATTAATTTTTTTAATTTATGAATAAATTTCCATAAGTGTAAAATGATCATTTATTTCATATATATGAAAATTATTAAATTACAACATTTCCCTTTATTTATACTTTACATTTAAATCAACACTTACCAACTAATTTTCTATTTTTTTACATTAAAAATATTACCCGATAGCATTTCTGCGTATACACAGTTACACACACACGCTAAATAAAAGTACATGATTAAGCGTGTTATAAATCAAAGATATTTGTGGCACAACAATTGTTTATAAAAGGTATTTTTGAGTGATTCCGTTTAGATCGCACACTAATAATCGACCTACATACTATATACAAACACAATTCTTTTCTTTTTTCTAAAATAGATTTAATTATTCTATCCCTTTTTATAATTTTATAGATAATTCTTTTCTGTATTAAAATATTAAAATTAGTTAAATATTATTTTTAAAAAATACGTATTCAAATATTTAATTAAATTTTTAATTATAAATATTTTATTTTATAAAAAATATTTTATTAAATTTAATTATAAAAGTTAATAGATTAATAAAATAATTAAACCTTACAAATAATAAGAACTAACAAGAGAGATGAAAAATACGTGAATAAGAGAATAATGGAAGACTAGTGGAACCCCACAAAGCCTTATCCGAGGCTTATCCTCCACTCGCAGTAGCACCCCACCAACAACAAAGGCAACTACCATTAAATCAATCATCATATCATATTATATCTTCTTCTTTTTTCATATTTATACAATTTTAATTTTTTATAAAATTTGAAAAGAAAGGAAGATGTGTACCTATGTCGGAAAAAATCTACCCTTGATCCCCTTAATGGGCAATATTAACGAATATTGTTTGCAAACCCACCGGTGCACACACCATCTTCTATTCTTTTTTCACATAAATATTATATTTAATGTAATCCTTTTCATTATGTGATCATTACAACTATATACTCCCTTTTTTAACTCTTTTTATCGTTATTTTCTCTAAATAAGTTTTTATACTTATAAAATACTCCTTTTTTATTTTATTCCAGCAATAATTTAAAAGGTCTTAATTTTAGTCTTATTATTAATTTGTTTCATTAAATATTAATGTCACAAATTAAATACTCAAATATATAAAAAGTTTGAAATATTGACGAGACAAGACGTAACACACATCAGTATTTAATTTGACATGGCAAAACATGAGCTAAAATTAAAAAAGTTTTAAAATTTTATTGGAAAGAAAGTAAAAAAAATTATAAAATCTGAAAAAAAAAAGTGAAGGACCACTACTTATTTAAATATTTAATTTTTTAATTAAATACAACATTGTGTGCAAACCTATGGGCAATAGCAACTAAGAAATATATATTAAAATAACTAGCTAGGGGGCAACTGATATCATTATTATTTTTTAAGTGTAACTGCAAGTAGTAATAAGATAATTAATATAACCACAAAAAGATTAGGGTGCTGATCAGGTGGGATTAATTTAATGTCTGGTTGATGTGCACATTTGATGTTAAAATATAAAGTAGTTTAAATAATGCCAAGTTGGTGATAACATAGTGTAAGGTTGACCATTGATCTGATAGATAATGATTTAAGATTTAAGCTTCATATATTATTATGCATGCATGTGGCCCCTAATCCTTTTATTGTGCTCTCAGTTTTGATAATAATAAATTAAAAGATAAGAAGCCCATGTGTTAAGGTTCCTCTAAAGTTTCAATAGTGGAGTTAGCGAAATGGTTGCTAGTGTAATCTTGTCTCCTACACATTTTAATTTAGATTAATATATAGTTAAATTCGTTTATGAAAAATTATTTATTTTTTAAATTGATCTTCAAAAATTAAATTAGTTATGTTAGTCATTAAACAATAAAATATAAATTAAATTGATCTTTTTATAAATTAGATGATAACGTATCATATATTAAATACTTATTACAGAGTTTATATTAGAAACAAGAGACTAAACTGGAGAAAGAATGATATATTATTGAGTGTGTTCAAGTTGTCTACTCAAGTTATCTAGAATGATACAATATAAAAGGATATTTATAGGTACTAAGAGAATCGTAATAATAAGGACGTAATCTCCTATAATAAATATTTAGATGTACTAAATAATACTAATTGATCCTAATAATATTCTAACATCCCCCCTCAAACACAAGTGACAACTTGAGTTTGAAACTTATTTAAAACAACAAAATAAAGAGAAAAAAACTGCATAAATTGATAAAACGGGTGTAGACGAAACTGCCGGAAGGAAGTGCAGACGGAACTGCCGCTAATTTGAAGGAAGCGCAGACGGAACTACCGCTAGTCTGAAGGAAGCGCAGACGGAACTGCCGCTTGTCTGAAGGAAGCGCAGACGGAACTACCGCTAGTCTAAAGGAAGCGCAGATAGAACTGCCGCTTGTCTGAAGGGAGCGCAGATGGAACTGCCACAAGAAACAAGAAAACACAGACGAAACTGCCACGAGAGAAGGCAGACGTAACTGTCACGAGAAAACGCTGACGGGACTGCCACGAGAGAATGCAGATGTAACTGCCACGAGAGAACGCAGAGGGAACTGCCACGAGAGAATGCAGACAGAACTGCCACGAGAGAAGGCATATGGAAATGTCGGAAAAGAGCGAAAACCATATGATTTCTTCATGAGAATAGGTAAGCAGCGGATAACAATTGTGTTTGATCATACGACTCGAAAAAAAACACAAGACAGAAAAAATAGGCTAGTCGGTGAGGTGAAAAAGTATCAAAGGAGTGACAAAAGGAAAAGAAGAATGGCATAGAAAAAAAATACAAAAGATACGGTGATTTCACCGCCATGGCTCTGATACCATATTAGAAACAAGAGACTAAACTGGAGAAAGGATGGTATATTATTGAGTGTGTTCAAGTTGTCTACTCAAATTATCTAGAATGATACAATATGAAAGGATATTTATAGGTACTAAGAGAATCGTAATAA
Source organism: Arachis duranensis (assembly GCF_000817695.3). Classification (NCBI taxonomy): domain Eukaryota; kingdom Viridiplantae; phylum Streptophyta; class Magnoliopsida; order Fabales; family Fabaceae; genus Arachis; species Arachis duranensis. The sequence continues at coordinate 72,585,411 of NC_029772.3, read as the reverse complement.
TAAAGACGTAATCTCCTATAATAAATATTTAGATGTACTAAATAATACTAATTGATCCTAATAATATTCTAACAGTTTATTTTATTATTTATATTTTTAAATTTAACATTTTTAAATTTTAGGTTTTTTAGTAAATTTTTTATTTAGATAATTTTATCAAATTATTATTAATTATATACTTAAAATTTTAATTTTTAAATTTTACTAAATAAATATAATAGTTATTTAAAAATTTAAATTTTTTATTTATAATTTTTGTTTTTGTTTAACTTATTATGTGATAGAATTCAATAATTAAAAATTTGATCTGTGGAATTACTTGTTGAATTTTAATATCTAGTATAATTTTTTAAATATTATTACTATTTAGTTATTCCTATTTTTTATGTCTTTTCAATTGTCATTTTTTAAATAATTTTTTTAAAAAAAATTGAACTAAAACAAATATAGAAAGATAAAAATAGACAACTATAATAGATTGGACTAAATTTTAGTTAAAATCTAAAAGATTAAAA
>NC_029772.3:72578062-72584888 GCF_000817695.3 Arachis duranensis | reverse complement strand
ATTATAAAAAATAATTTATATAAGAATTCATTTGATTAATTTTTTAAATCTACGGATAAAAATAATTTATGTGTGTATTTATAGGGTCTAATTTGACTTTAAATAAATTTATGATATATTAGATAACACATGGTATATGTGGTATACTATATGTCACTAATCTAACATGTTAATTAATTATCTTAAAATACGTGATATTAACCTATCACGTTATCATGTCACTTAGTACTTAATGTAACATAACATCATCTAATTAATAAAAATGACTAATTTAAATTATATTTTATTTTTTAAAGACCAATTAAATCTTTTAAGATTGATTTAAAAAATAATCTTTTAAAATTAATTAATTATATATATAATATTATTATCTAAAAAATCTGATGATAATTAGTATTGAATTAAAAAAAATTTTACACAATTATTTGTTGGTAAAGTTATTATTATTGTCTGTTTTTATCCAACAATAAATTTGACGATAGTAAAATTATAAAAAAATTAGTGAATTCATCTGTAAATTTGATGATAATAATAAACATTTTTTTAATGAAAAAAATAATTAATATCAAATAATAATAATAGTAATAATTTAGAAACTAAGTTTTTTAGATATAAAAAAAATTTAGTATAACACTCAATTATTGAATGTGTTTTAGTATAACACTCGGTTATTAAATTTTAGGATTAAGTATTTTTTTTTGTCCCTAAGGTCTGGGGTGAAAATCAAATTCGTCCCCGACTTTTTTTGTTATTAAAATCATCCTCAACGTTATAAAACGTTATAAAATCATCCTTTTGTCCATAAATAACATTTTTTGGACAATTACTCTTAAACAGAAAAAAAAAATCTCCTCATCCTCACTACTAATCCCCTGCATCATCAGTCATCACCACTACCACACCACTCTTTAATCTGAACCCACTACAACACCAGATTAAAACATTCTTCTCGCTGCTGCTTCCAGCTTTCTTGTCGAGGCCATAAGCAATGGCAGCAGCAGTAGGCTCATTGATGATATGCATGACATTGAGGCCAGAGATGATGTCGACATCTTTTGTAGCTTGACGTTGGGAGTCATTGAAGTAAGCAAGGACAGTGACCACGACATTCTTGATGGTGGAGCCTAAGTAAGCTTCTGCAATCTCCTTCATCTTCATGAGAACCATGAAGGAGATTTCCTCAGCGGAGAATTGCTTTTTCTTTCCCTTGTAGTTCACCACGATCATGGGCTTGTCGCCAAAACCTAGAATCACCTTGAACGGCCACAGTTTCACCAAACAACACCAATAATGGTAACAACAACTCAAATCTTTAACAACAACAATACCAACTTTTTTTTTAATTTCAAAAAAATTAAACAAAACTAACACAGAATCAGCAATAACAACAAAGTAAAGAATGCAACAACAATGCATATAACTATATTTAATAAATCAACTCAGGGGAGGGAGCAACAATAACATTCTTTTGTCACATGGAATTAGAAGTTGGGCAAAAAGGAACTGGCACATCAATAACCCCTTCAAGCATGAGCACAACACTAAAAAACTAATCCTAATTGCACAAACAAAACTCAGAAACTGCTACGAACAAAACAAAAAAATTGAAAATTTTCTATGAACCCATATCATGATTTAGCTTCGGATTCCATAGAAACGAATCAAAATTGTTCCTTTCGAAGAAGGAAGATCTAAAATGAATGAAAATCACTTAATGAAAAAAAAAGAGAGAATTAATAAAAAGGAGAAGATTTTACATTTTTGACAAGGATGAAGTTGGCGGCGGCGACGGTGGTGACTATACCGCCGAAGAGGGTGACAGGACCGGTAAGGAGACTCCATGTTCGGTGAATCTTCTTCTTCTTTTTTTTCTTCTTCTAAAACCGCTACTCTTCAACGGCGACAGTGACACTCAATCCCGCTGCCACCACCATTGAAAGAAGAAAGAGAGATCACGTGCGGAGAGAGAGCGCTCGCGTCAAAACTGCCGCCACTGGTCTTTGAAATGGTCGTTGGAGAGGGAGGAAAGGGGCGGCGCTGGCGAGGGGGAGTCGCGATGCTGCGAGGGCGACGGTGAGTCGCCACGACGACGGCCAGGCGCGGCGAGGCTTCATTCTCTCTGAGTCTCTGCTTCTCTTTCTGTCTTTCTTTGAGTCTCTGCTTTTCTTCGTTTCTTGCTCTCCCTCCTCTCTGTTTGTGTTGTGGAAAGAAAAAGAAGAAATAAAGGTAAATGATGAAATTAAGATGAAGGGTAGTTTTGTCCAAAAATTAGGAAAAGGATGATTTTATAACATTTTGTAACATTGAGGATGATTTTAATAACAAAAAAAGGTCGGGGATGAATTTGATTTTCACCCCAGACCTTAGGGACGAAAAAAATACTTAACCCTAAATTTTATTATGTTTTTCAAAAGGAAAAAGCTCTACATCCATGTAAAAATTATATCCACTTCACGCATTTTCCCCACCCACACACTCGTTTGTTTTACACGCGCCTCATATAACGTATGTAATGTAATCCTTCTTCTGCTTGATCAACATTTCTCAACGTAAACCTTTCTCAATGTAAACCTTTCCATATAACTTAATCCAAGTACCTTCTTCTTTTTCTTCTTCAACCTAATTAAATTCGTTGTTCTCCTCTATTCGCATTTTTCTTCTCTGCATTATGGATCTGGATTGACTTCAACGTAATTAGCTTCGTCGTCGTTCTTCTTCTTCTTCGTTTTCTTCTTCGATCTGCACTTCTGAATTGAAACAATGAATGAATCAATTTCAAATTAGTTCAATGAGTGCGATTTGGATAATTCTTCCGAAACGCATCAATTTGATGAGGTTTGGATTATTGATTTTTGAATAAAATTCAATGGAATGCAATTGCTAATTTTATTTGAAGTGAATTGAATGGACTGAGGTAATATATATCTGAATTGAATTGAATTTAATTGATAATATGTAACTGTGAGTAACTGTGTGAGTAACTTTTCAGTTCGATAAGTACTAAAAAGTTGTTTCACCATGTGCATGTGTTCGGTTCGGTATGCAGAAAGGAGTCTAAAAAAATTAGACGAATATATTCTGTTTTGTTCCCTAAGCACTATATAATTGTTTCACTGTAATTAAGATTTCGGTTCACTATAATTAAAATTTTGGTTTACTGTGCATACCAGCTGTGTTGTGGATGAAAAATTCGTCCCAAAAGTGGGAATGATTTTCAAGACACTAGAAGAAGTTGGAAAGTTCTACAAACATTATTCAAAATTTGTCGATTTTTCTACTAAAATAAGAATACGATTCGAGATAGAGACAAGATTAAGAATCAACTAATTGTATGCACCAGAGAAAAAAAATGAAAATCAAAGATATCTGTAACTTTAAAGACAAATTTTTCAGTTGAATTAAATTGTCCGACCAGAATTTACGTACACATAATGAAGGATCTTGGTGGTAGGAATAATTAGTCTTTATTAATTAAACAATTGTTATTATCATTGATTTTCTTTGTTGCTCTATGGTTGATGTTGTCGTTCCGGTTGATGATGTTGTTATAATGTTGTTCTATTACTATTGCGCTATTGTTATTGTTAACGTTATCATAATGTCATTATTGTTACTATTATTCTATTGTTAATGTTGTTGTTACTCTTGCCATCGAAGTAAATCAAGTAATGCATCTGAATGGCTGAACCCAATAGTGACGACTATTTGCGTAGGCATATACAATGTTATTCATTAAAAAAGAAAAGTAAAGGAAGAAAAAAGTTGATCACTATTTATTCACTACATGAATATTATTAAATTCGATGATTTTTGTGATTTTAATTCACCAAATGAATATTATTTGGTTTGGTGGTTTTTTTTTACTATTATTCTTGTTGATTGAAAGTTGATCACCATTTATTCACTATATGAATATTGTTCGGTTCAGTGACCTTTGTGATTTTGATTCACCAAATAAATGTTGTTCGATTCGGTGGCTTCCTTTTACTTTGTTCAATGTTTAAGATTATTTTGATGCATTTCGGAAGAATAATCCAAATTGCACTCATTTAACTGATTTTGAAGTTGATTTATTCATTGTTTCAATTCAGAAATCCAGATCAAAGAAGAAAACGAAAAGAAGAAGAACGACAAAGCTAATTACGTTGAAGTCAACCCATATCCATAACGAAAAACGCGAGTAAAGAAGAAGAAGAAGAACAAGAAAGAAAACGCGAGCAGAGGAGAACAGTGAAGGCCTATAACGCGAGCAGAGAAGAAGTAACGTTTTTTCATAATGAGCGCAAAGTAACGAAGGATTTTAGGCGCATGTTTTTACTTTTCACTCGTCATTAATATGCGTGACTCTATTTGAGATTGGACCAACTTGGTTACATGATTACATGGATGTGTAGCGCGTTCGTTTTCAAAATTATGGAGACGGATAATATGTTCTCCCTGTATCAATAATACACCTACATATTATCAATATATGAAAATGTATTATTCTGCTCTTATAATTTTAAAAATACCATAAAATTCAATAATTGAATGTATCAGTGAATAGATCTTTTTTCTATCTTTTTATATAAAATGTTTTCATTGGCATGTTAATATTAAAATATAAATAATAATAATAATTTACAACAAAAAATTATAATTTTTAGAAATTTTTGATATTTTTTAAAATAAAGATTGATATTAATTTGTTAAAAGTTTTTTTACTAGAATTTGACATTAGAACTCATTTATCTAATAAAATAAAATATTTTGTGATTAAAATATATTGGGTAAAGTATATTTTTTATCTTTGAAGTTTGGCAAAAATTTTAAAATTATCCCTAAGTTTTATTTTGTTTCAATTTTGTCCTAAAAGTTTTCGATTTGCATCAAATATACTCTCGACGGCTAAATTTTCAAAAAATATAAGACCAATCTAATAATAATGCATGAAAAGTATGCTTGATTTACTTGTGTTGAAGGTTGTTTTTATGAAATTGTTATTGAATTAGTTTTAAATTTTTTAAAAAATTAGTTTTCAGGGATATATTTGATACAAATCAAAAATTTTTGGGACAAAATTGAAACAAAATAAAATTTAGGGGCATTTTTTAAACTTTTGTCAAACTTTTAGGACAAAAAATATACTTTATCCAAATATATTTATAACTAAATTTTTCAACCAAAAATATTTAGAAAACTAATTTAAAATATTATGACAATTCTCTCGGTAAAAATGGTTAGCAGAATTTTTAAATAAATAAAATAAAACAAATATTTTCTTATTTTAAAAATATATATCTTTATATTATATTACACATTTTTTAAGTATATCTTTATCTTTATCTTTATAGCAATAACAATAGCATTAGCAATATAAATAGGGAACTATTATGCTGACGTGGTGCTCATACATTGAATTTGAGAATTTATTTGCTTAAATGTCGACACTAAAAATTTTTAAAATTTTATTTATAAATTATAATTTCTTATTTGCTTAAGTTGTTACCTTTTAAATTTTTAAATACACTTTCTTAGGTTGTTGGGTATTTAATTTTTAATATTGTTGAACTAATAATTTTTTTCTTAGGTGTCATCACTAAAAAACTTTTAAAATGTTATTTATAAATTATAATTTATTATTTGCTTAAGTTGTTACTTTTAAAATTTGAAACAATCTTTTCTCTAGACCGAATATAATGTCGAGACATTTTACTGACGTAGCACTTATATGTTGAGCTTCGAGATTATTTGCTTAAATATCGTTATTAAAAATTTTTGTAATTTTATTTATAAATTAATAGATTATTTGGTTAGATTGTTAGATAATAATAAAGATTTAGTTTTTGAGTTTATTAGAAAGGTAGTTAGATATATAAATCTTAATATTGAACTAATTTAAAAAATTAATAAATTATTTGGTTAGGTGGTTAGATATCAATAATGATTTAGTTTTCAAGTTTATTAGTAAGGTAGTTGGATATTTAAATCTTAATATTATTAAATTAATTTAAACAAAGTTATTTATAAATTATTTTAAAATTAGGATGGTTGTTTAATAATGAAATCAACAATTTAAAAATAATAACAAAACAACAAAAAGCAAGTAATAATAGTAAGATACATGTTCGAAAACAAAATAATAAGAGCTTAAATTTGAAAATAGAAATAAAACGTCATCTTCAAAGAGGTTGTTACTTTTTAAACTTAAATTATTTGTTTAAGTTGTTTTGTTTATTAGGTTGTTATTTTTAAGATTTTAAGTTATTTTGCTTAGCTATTTATTTGTTAAATTTTAAGTTATTTGCTTAGTTTGTTATTATTTAAATTTTAAGTTATTTACAGATTATTCTCTTAAATCATAAATTATTATTATTTGTTTAAATTGTTATTTTTTTATTTTAGGATATTTGCCCATAAATTAAATTTTTTTTCAAATTTTAAAAAAATACATGCCTCAGTTAAGAGGATTTTTGTGGCTCGATTCATGAATTTGCTAAAAGAAATCGATGATGGATAATCAATTATTATTTTTTAAATATAAACACTTACACATAATAGATGAATAAAATGAAATCTATAAATTTTAATATTAACTTCATGATAAGTTTATTTATTTGGATTTGTTTCAAGATTTTATTCTATATATTCGAATTTATTTATTTTATTATTTTGTATTTAAATTATTATTTTAACTTTATTTTGTTAAATAAATTTTATAATATTAATTTTTTTGTATTTGAAGGATTTTAATTTGTTAAAAAAATTGTTTTTGCTAAAATATATACAAATATAATTTTTTATTTATTTTATTTACAAATAAAATATATATAAAAAAGATTATTTA
>NC_029772.3:72559588-72578010 GCF_000817695.3 Arachis duranensis | reverse complement strand
TATTATTATTATTATTATTATTATTATTATTATTATTATTATTATTATTATTATTATTTAAGATTAATACAGTACAATGGTACTTTAAATAAATATATTACTTTAATTTGTGAAAAACCTGACAAAAAATAATAAAACTACACTTTATTTTTTCAAAAGAACTTGACTGAGTTTTTCATAGGAATCGAAACCGAAGTTTAAAATGTACCAAGCAAAAATATGACGTGACTTCAAAGTTACTCTACTAAATGCTGACTAATTCTTGGCTTTTTAAATTATTGGGTAAACTAGTTAGATAAACTAATGGCATGAAATAAATATTACATATATCATTCAAAATAAAAAGTAGTATGTGAACCTTCTAAAGACATCTTTTATGTAAATCAAATCAGAGTAATTTGAATTACAATTTTTAAAAATAAATTGAATTAGGCAACATAGTTTTATTAGGGGTGCATTAGCTAGATATAAATTGAATTAATCAATTTCGATTTACACATACAGTAAATAAATCGAATTAAGCCAGTTAGATTTATGCATATATAGGTGATATTTTTTAAGTAAATCGAAGTAGCTTAATTCGATTTACCTTGTTGAAGACCAGATTTAACATAATTTCAGCAACATATGTAAATGGAGGCAAGGTAATTCGATTTAGTAGGGAATAAATGTGTATAAATAATTGTGGAATGTGAATTCTCCATCATAGTGAGCCGCACAATGGCTACCGATGAGAACTTCTTGATTTTGGTACACTATAGAGGTCGATTGAGAAAAAAACGCGTTCCGGAATTAGGTTTATGGATAAGGATCTATTGAGTGTTTTCATGAGACCTTCGACGAGTTTCACCGAGTTTAAGGACACTACTAAAAAACTAGTTATTACAGACGGATGTTTCCGACGGATTTTATCCTACGAAAATACAGACAGAATTTCAGAGAAATTTTTTGTCAGAAAACAAAAAAAATGAATTAGCATAAATTACAGACGGAAAAGAGAATCTATCGATAATTCTGTCGAAAAAATTAATTTTTTTCCCGTGAAAAATAGTTACAGACGGATTTTCCGTCTGTAATTAAATGGACAAATCGTTGCGTTTTATTAAACTATTACAGACAGAAAATCCGTCTGTAATTTAAAATTTTCCGTCGGAAACATTCAGCTAACCCTAACTTACACCCTAGTCTCTCGACCTCCATTCACACTCCACACAAGTGAAGAGCTTCTTCCTCTCTCCGTCCACGCTCTCTCACTGTCCACGAGCTTCTATCAGCGCTGCCGCCGCCGCTTGTGTCGCACAATCTCATCACTGACCTCAGCAACGACCATTTGCTGGTTATCCTCATCCACCGGTTCAGGAATCACTGCACTCATCCTTTAGGGAAGATCTCTGCCTCTGGTGGTCGCGGAGGTAGTCGCGTCGTCGTTGTTCTCACCGCTCTGGGCCCATCCGCCTCCTTCATGCACGGTGTCATCTCCCTCCAACTTTGCGATGGCGCGGCTGGCTGTCGCCCAGCCAACCACAACCTTTGTAAACGAGTAAGGTGGCTTTGGCGGTGGGCGATTCAACCCCTCTGCTGCTACGCCGCCGCCCTGGATGGCAACTTCCTCCTCAGCTCGGCCCGAGCCGTTTCCTCCAAATGCGCCAAATGTAGATCCAGGTGTTCTTCTCTTGTGTGTTCTGGAATGAAAGGTAATTTTGATTGCAGTTTTGGAATTGAATTTTAGAATCCTGCTCGAACTGAAATTGCTCTTGATTATACCGGTTGAAATTCAAAATTGAAAGCTAATTCTTCTTCTTCAGCCAAATCTGTTGCTTCTTCTTCATTTTTTGCATAAATAGACAAAGATGAATGCTGAATTATTGATCGATATGCCAGCTTTGTTGATTTTGCTTGTTGTTGAGGTTAAAATGTAAAATTGAAATCTGATGAGTCTCCTTCTTCTCCTTTGATGTGAATTTCTTCTGTAAGTTTTGGATTCCTTGCTGATTCTGAAGCTTTTGCTGTTGTAGACTCTAATTTTGCAATTTTATATTTTGATTTTTTGCTGCTAGCTTTGCTGAATTATTGCTGAGTAGTGAAAATTCTGCATTTGATCTGGCCTGAATCTAGAAAATTAGAGGCTCCTAGAGTCGTTGATGATCATTGATTTGGCTGTGGTTACTGTTCTAAGGTCGTATAATGAGACTGCATTTTTGGTTAGTCAAAACTATTCTATCACCATCTTCAATTAAGCTCTGTCATATTAGCTCTCGCCCTGTTATTGTTTCTAGACTAGTATGATTTTTCCTTGAATTCATGAAACAGGTTTGGGAAGGAGAAGGAGTCATAACTTATGGCAAAAAACTAATTGGAGCCACTGATCTGCAGAAATCTACACCTGGAACTATTGTTAAATATTGACTCTTATTTAGGTCACAGACCCAGATAACTCATCACAGAGCCTTTATGAAGCTTGGACTAGTTCTGGCACCTCTCCTTTGGTAAGCATATTGCAACTGTCAAAAAATTAGTAAAGTAGAAGCATGCAATTTACTATGCTTTTAGTTTCAACATTTTGGCCAGTGATCAGTATGTGATTTGGGTCAAAAAAGGGTCCAGAAATCCAAGCCCAGAAAACACAGATTAGAGGCTATAAAGTGGAGGAATCCATCCATTCATGGGATACAATATTCATTATTCACAATTTAGGTTTTAGATGTAGTTTTCTAGAGAGAGAGATGCTCTCTCATCTCTCTTAGGTTTTAGGATTTCTTTTAGGATTAGGATTTACTTCTTCTTCATTCCAGGTTCAATGTTCCTTTAATTTAGTTTCTCTTCTACTTTTAGCTATTCTATGACTTTAGTTCGTTTATTTTCCCAATTTGATTTATGAACTCCATGATAGATTTGATTTTCTTTATTTAATGCAATTTGAGGTATTTCATATTTATGATTGCTTTCTTCTATTTATGATATAAATAATTTAGATTTTTTCCCTTTTGGCTTTGGTTGAGTAATTGGTGACACTCAAGTTATCAAACTCCTTTGTGATTGATAATTAGAATTTGCTTATTGGTTTGGATCCCTCTAAAGCTAGTCTTTCCTTAAGAGTTGACTAGGACTTGAGGAATCAAATTGATTAGTCCACTTTGACTTTCCTTTATTTAGTAAGGGTTAACTAAGTGGAAGCAGTGAACGATTCTCATCACCAGTGATAAGGATAATTAGGACAGGATTTTCAGTTCTCATACCTTGCCAAGAGTTTTATTAATTATTAATTTACTTTCTTGCAATTTATTTCCTTATTCCCTATTTCAAAAACCCAAAAGATACTTTTCCATAACCAATAATAAATCATACCTCCCTGTAATTCCTTGAGAGACGACCCGAGGTTTAAATACTTCGGTTATAAATTTTACTGGGTTTGCTTTAGTGAGAAACAAGTTTTTTGTACGAAAGGATTCTCTGTTGGTTTAGAAACTATACTTACAATGTGATTATTTTTGTGAAATTCTTTATCGGCAGAAGTCCGTTTGTCAAAATGGCGCCGTTGCTAGGAAATTGCAAACGTGTGCCTTATTATTGGTTATTGTAAATATTTTCTTTTTACTTGTTTGTTAGTTTTAGGACTTAGTTGCGTATCTTTATTAGTTTTTGTTTATCTCTTCTACTATGAACTCTCACCCCTTTGGCTACGAGCATGGTTATAATTATGTTGCAGGAAGAGGAGATTATAATGACAACATGCACCATGGTTGGAACAATCAAAGATGGGAGGAGTCACAAGGATTTGATTAGTCCTCTTGGCAATAACCCCCTCCAATATACCACGAGCAACAACCATTCCATGATGCATACCAAGACAATAGTTATAATGGACCTTTACGTGACACTCAATACCCACCACAACATGTCTATGAACCCCCTCCTCGACATAGCTTTAAACCACCATACTCACAAGCCCCCTACAACCAAACACCTCCATATGACCCTAACCCTTATCCACCACACCAACCACAATACGAACCAAATGAACCATACATAGAACCACCACCTCAATACACACCATCTCCATATTCTTACCAAGAAGAACCACCTTCCTACCATGCACCCTTTCTCCAAAATAATGAACCCTCCTATCCACCCCAACCTCCACTGGATGACAACACCCTTGGTGTTATTCACCAAGGGCAAACAGAGCTTCATACCACACTTGCCTCTATCATTAGTCTAACCTCTACACTCCAAAATCTTATATCTCGCATGGACCAACCCTCTACCTCCAATACTCAACCCTCAAGCTCTAGTACACCACCACCCTCTATGGAAGAACACCCACATCCATCAACCCAAGAGCAACACGATCCCAATTAAGCTAGTGACATGGAACAAGAGAGAAGAGATCGTCTTAAGGACGCGATGGATCAGTTACACGCTGCCCTAGTTCCAGAGGAGCAAGAGAAAGCCCAAAATGTGGAGGTAGGAGAGACCCTTGAAGATGAAGGAGTAGTTGAAGGGAGTTGTCATAGAAAGAAAATCATCAAAGAGGAGTACGATTTTATGCTAAAACAACTGGAGGAAGCTGTAATTATTGAAAAGGAAGAAGTGGTTGAAGACTTAGGAGATGCTGAACCTCCATGGGAAAGTCAAGTTATAGAGCCTCCTTCAAAGATGTTTGAAATTGATGTTGAGGAGGGTGTACAACCTCTAAGGCATAGCCTGGTTAAAGACTTTGAAGAGGTTGATCAAGAGATGGACTCAATCATTAATGAATCCTTATCTACAATTGAATCCTTTCCCATTGGACTTGACATAGAGATTAAAGGAGAAGAAGCACAACCTCCCATGCCCTTGGTAGGTAATAAAGAAGAGATTGAATAGGAAGAAAGCTACCAAAAGGAAGAGGTTGAAATTGAAAAAGCTTGCAAAGAGGTGGAAGTTGCCAAGGGAGAGCACAAGGGAATGGAGCTTGAAATCACCTTGCCAAAGCTATTAGAGACCTCTCCCCCAAAGCGATTACCATCCAATACAATATTCAAGTGGGTAAAACTCCTATCCTTGACCTTTACTTTTCCACTTGAATATGGTTTACTTGAGACAGATGGTCAGCTTAGAGCACTTTGTGGCTTTAAGAGTAAGAGAGAAATGGTTAGTGGTTGGCAACATAATCCTAGGTTTGTTGTGGTTAGGAGCTCAAAATCTAAATGCAAGGGTTGGTGTAGAGCTCGAATGAATGGGTCTAGGAAGCTGTTTGGATGCCTTAGTGAGAATTTGAATTGCTTGCCACCCGGTTGGAACAATGATAATCAACAAGAAGACGGGTGCAAAAACAAGGTTTGGGACCCTGAAATTCAGTCTAGCAATCAACATTCTTAGGGCCTTGTCACTTGCTTGAAGGCTCTTTGCGCCTAGTTTAGGATCCCGGAGGCCATTGGAATTACAAACATTGGTGGAGATTCCTGGATGAGTTCAAGCACAAGCCTCTATGACAAGGAGCTCACCAAACGTCCAACTTAAGGACTTAAACCAAAAGTGCTAGGTGGGAGACAACCCACCATAGTATAATCGTTCATTTTTGTTCTTAGTCTTATTTCATTTTATTTTTATTAGTGTTCATTCATAAATTTTGCATATTCATGCTGCATTCTACATTTTGCATAAAATAAAAGAGAGAGAGAAAAGTGCGTCCCACGCGTGCGCGTGAACCACGCGCACGCGTCACATGCGACGCTAAACCTTACAGAAAGTCACGCGGGAGCGGTGCAGGAAGAGTGCCTTGCGCACGAGCCAACCGAAGCGTACACGTGGGCGATGCATGCGCATCACCCGTATTTTAGCCAACCCACGCGTAAGCGTCAGCAATGCGTACGCGTGGATGGAAAATCGACGTCAATAGGTGATTTGGCCGAGGGTTGTGCTGCCTTGGTGCTGGTATTGTGCATTTAGCACAACCAGTGGTCACGCGTACGCGTGACCGACGCTTACGCGTCACTTGGATTCTTGCTCACCCACGCGAAAGCGTGACCGATGCTTCCGCGTCGCCTCTTCTTTTGCACACCCATGCGTACACATGGGCGATGCTTTCGCGTCGCTTTGCAGACTCCATTATTCTACTTTTCTCTCTACTTTCTTATTCTTCTCCTCCTCTCTCATCCTTATTCTTTTTCTTTTCTTCTATTTGTTACATTTGCATACTCGCATTCATGGCATTTTAACTTCACTGTTTCTTCTCCCTTTCTTTTCTATACTTGTTGTTTTCACATTGGTGTTAAAAGTTTTCTCACTCAACTGTTGAATATTTCTTGCATTATTTTCGGTGCTCCTTGACTTGTTTGCTATTTAGTTGCTATGCCCTATGCTTCTATTATTTTCTCACATACATATTGTGGCTACCACGTAGTTGAAAACCTCATTATTATTTGGCATTAACCCACCTAGATTTTATCTGTTTTTATATTTTTGTTTGTAGGTCATTCTTATTCCTTTTTCTCTTCTTTCAGGCTGGCCACCAAAGAGGGGTAAAGGAAAAGTTTCTAACTGGAGTAATAAACAAGTCTGTCGCACAATCTTTAGAGAAAAAGCATCAGTTAGAACCACCCGTCCACTTGTACATCTCTGCATGCACCGAGGACGGTGCAATCTTTAAGTGTGGGGAGGTCGATACCGACTTCTGGTGGTTAGTACTTTCTGACTCAACACCAATGTTTAATCTTCTTTGTTAAATTAGTTGTTGCATTTGCATGTTTGATTGCATGTTTGTTTGATTTTGTGCATATTTTACCAACTACTTGGTTGAAGTAATAATTTCTTTTTCAAGAAACCTTCTTATAGCATTTCACTAATTTGAATTAAAATTTTGTTAAAATTGCTTAAATAAATTGATTTTGGAACATGGTTTAGAGCTCGAACACACAAAACCAGTGAGATTTTGAACCTATTCGATTGGTTGCATTTTATCAACCAATATTTTATTTTTGGTGTGTGTTGCTCTCTCTGAAATTGTGATCTTTGTCTTGCTTAATTCTATATTTCCATTATTTAATGTATGCATGCACTTATATGATTGAGGCCTTATTTTACTTAGCTTACATACCCATATAGCCTTACCCTTTCATTATCCTTTGCAAACCAATTTGAGCCTATTTTACCCCATTTGTTCTTTATTTTAGCACATCATTAACTCTAAGCGAAAAACAATAATGTCCCTAATTTGAATTCTTGGTTAGCTTAGACTAGTGAGAGTACTCACTGATAAACCCCATATTTAGGGTTTATCTTGTATTGATTTTAGGGGATTTTATCACCTTTTACCCACATTTATTCAATGAATTAGCATGATTTTGTGATTGTCTCCTTATTTGTACTTAGATGTGAAAACATGCTTTTTAGGCCTTTAACTTGATGATTTTAATCTCCCTTTGATTCCACTAGATACCTTGATGTGTTTGTTAGTGATTTCAGATTAAAAAGGCTATGAAGGGATCAAAGGAGTGAAGAGGAAAGCATGCAAAGTGGAGAAATCATGAAAAGTCAAAGAAGTTGAACTCGCCCATGGACACGCGCGCGCACCTGGCGCTCACGCGCGCATTGCGAATCACCCCATGGACGCGTACGCGTGCTGTGCGCGTACGCGTCGGTGCTTGATAAACCATTATTTTATGGTTTACAATGTGCTTAATTGTGTAGTTTTATCATGGTCTTTACCCACTTATTCATATAATTAGCATGCATTTATATTTCCTTCCTAAAATTATTACATGATTGAAAACATGCTTCTTTGGTGTTAATTTAGCTAATCTTAATCCTTTCTTATTACCATTCGATGCCTTGATCTATATGTTAAATGTTTCAGGCTTTATAGGGCATGAATGAGTGAGAGATTGGGAAGGAAGCTTGCAAAAAAATGGAAGAAACACAAGAAATTGAGGAGATGACCAGCGAGAAGTGACGCATACGCGTCAGCGACGCGACTGCGCGGAAGAAAGAAATTCGCAGTGACGCGGTCGCATGGCTCATGCGACCGCGCGGATTGGAAAAGCACAAGTGACGCAGAAGCGTGGACGACGCGAACGCGTGGCAGGGAAAAACACGAATGACGCGTCCACATGGATGACGCGATCGCGTAACGTGCGCGATCTGCAGAATTACAAAAGTCGCTAGCAGAGATTCTGGGCCGCATTTCAACCCAGTTTTCGGCCCAGAAACACAGATTAAAGTCAGGAAACTTGCAAAGACTCATTATGCTTTTCATAATTCATAATTTTAGTTTTAGATGTAGTTTTTAGAGAGAGAGGATCTCTCCTCTCTCTTAGGATTTAGAAATATTTAGTTTATGAATTCTTCTATGTTACAGATTACTCTTTCGAATTAATGTTATTTGAGGTATTTCAGTTAATATTGCTTTCTTTTATTTATGTTATTGATTATTCCCAATCTGAAGACATTTTTAATGATTTCAATTCAGCTTTCCACCTTTTTGGTCTTGGTTAAGAAATCAGTAACTCAGGAGTTATCTTAGCTCAACATAATTCATAACTGTTATCTTTGCTAATTGAATTGAACTTCAATAATCCCAACCTTTTCTTAGGAAATAAATAGGATTCGAAGGTCAAACTAATTAGTCCCTTGACTTTCCTTTGCTTTAGGAAAGGTTAACTAAGTGGAATTAAGATTCAACTTTCATTATTATTGATAAGAATAACTAAGTCTGGACTTTCAATTTCTCATACCTTGCAAAAGGGTTTGCTTTACAGTCAATTATTTATTTTACTTGTCATTCATCATAATTGTTCCTCATTCTTAAAACCCCCAATTTACAAACTCATAACCAATAATAAGAACATACCTCCCTGCAATTCCTTGAGAAGACGACCCGAGGTTTAAATACTTCGGTTATCAATTTATTTAGAGGTTTGTTACTTGTGACAACCAAAACTTTTGTACGAAGGGATTTCTGTTAGTTTAGAAGCTATATCTACAACGCGAATATTTTTATAAATTCTTTACTAGCAAAAATCCTAACGTCAGTGCTGGTTTATGATTTTTTAATGAAAATGTGGCCAGCGAATTCAGAAGGATTGTGGGACCCAATCCCAACCAACTTTGGCGCCAAAAATGCTATTTAAAGCCAAGGATTGAAGAGCAAAGGGGATTCACTCACTTAGAATCATTCACACTCATTAGGATTAGTTTAGAGTTAGTTTTAGAGAGAGAAGCTCTCACTTCTCTCTAGGATTAGGATTAGGATTAGGTTTAGTCACGCGGGAGCGGTGCAGGAAGGGTGCCTTGCGCACGAGCCAACCCACGCGTACGTGTGGGCGACGCGTGTGCATCCCCCGTATTTTAGCCAACCCACGGGTAAGCGTCAGCAACGCGTACGCGTGGATGGAAAATTGACGTCAATAGGAAGTGAGAGCTAATCCTCACTTATCTCTCTAAAACTAACTCTAAACTAATCCTAATGAGTGTGAATGATTCTAAGTGAGTGAATTCCCTTTGCTCTTCAATCCTTGGCTTTAAATAGCATTTTTTGCATCAAAGTTGGTTGGGATTGGGCCCCACAACCCTTCTGAATTCGCTGGCCATGTTTTCATTAAAAAATCATAAACCAGCACCGACGCGTACGCGTACGCGTCCATGGGGTGATTCGCAATGCGTGCGTGAGTGCCAGGTGCACGCACGCGTCCATGGGCGAGTTCAACTTATTTGACTTTTCATGATTTCTCCACTTTCCATGCTTTCCTCTTCACTCCTTTGATCCCTTCCTAGCCTTTTCAATCTGAAATCACTAACAAACACATCAAGGCATCTAGTGGAATCAAAGGGAGATTAAAATCATCAAGTTAAAGTCCTAAAAAGTATGTTTTCACATCTAAGTATAAATAAGGAGACAATCACAAAATTATGCTAATTCATTGAATAAATGTGGATAAAAGGTGATAAAATCCCCTAAAATCAATACAAGATAAACCCTAAATATGGGGTTTATCACTCACGAATTAAGTGTGGGGAAATTGGGATTAAAAATATTTGGTTTGAGTATTGGGTATATTATATATTTTTGGTAAAAATGTGAAAAATGTTGAAGACATGTTTATGCATTCAATACCTTAATCATATGCATTGGGAAAAACAAAGAAAAAAAAAGAGAAATAGAAAAAAAATATGAGAAAAAGAAAAAAAAGAAAAAAAGCAAATAATAAAAAATAGGGGACAAAATGCCCCAAGTTAAGTAATAATATCAATACATATGAGTTGTACTTAAATTTGGGATTCATGAATATGTGCAAAAATATAGTTAATGGGCAGTTAGATTTTGCATTGTAATTACCTGGATTGTCTTAAGTTAGGTGGTAAGTTTAGGTTAATCAAGAATTCAGATTTTAATCCACTTAACCAAATACAATCCTACCTTAACCCTAACCCCATTACAGCCCTTAAAAGACCTCTTGATATGTGTATTTGTGCATTAAATTTATGTTGATTGGTAGAAGAAGAGCAAGTCTTAGAAAGCAAGATTAGTAGAGAACTGAGAGATCGAACCTTAAACACCTGAGTGCTTAGAGTGCATACACTTCCAGTGAGGGTTCGATGCTCGATTCTTTGTTCCCGGCTTTCATGAGCTATTTTCTTCTTGCAAGTTATTTATACTTCATTTTTTATGATTTGAATTAGTGAAATCCAGTTCATATTTGTTCTTAAAATATTTATCTACTTTTAACCAAGTAGGTAGAAACATTCTATATTTAGTTGCATTCATATAAATAAGTTGCATTTCATACATCCTACCATTCCTCCTTCACTCTTTTAGTTCTCTTGAGCTTAGCATGAGAACATGCTAATGTTTAAGTGTGGGGAGGTTGATAAACCACTATTTTATGATATTTCCTGTACTCAATTGAGTGGTTTTTTATCAAGTCTTTGCTCACTTATTCATATAAATTGCTTGGTTTTATAATTCCTTCCTTATTCCTTAATATATGTGAAAATATGTTTCCTAGACCATAAAATTGTCAATTTTAATTATCATTTATTACCATTCGATGTCGTGATCCGTGTGTTGAGTATTTTCAGGCTCTATAGGGCAAGAATGGCTTAGAGAACAGGAAGGAAACATGCAAAAGTGAAAGGAACGCGCGAAAATGAAGTTTTGAAGGAAATGGCAGCGACACGCACGCATGGACGACACGGACACATAACTCGCGCAGAACCCAAGCGATGCGCACGCGTGGATGACGCGGACACATGCCTAGCGCAAAGCACGAGCGACGCGTACACGTGACTGACGTGTGCGCGTGACAAGGAAAACTTCCAAATGACGCGCACGCATGATTCACGCGCATGCGTCGCAGTGACGAAAAACCAGCGTGGCAGATTTTGCCTCCAGCGATTTCTGGCCCAGTTTTTGGCTCAGAAAACACAGATTAGAGGTTATAAAGTGGAGGAATCCATCCATTCATTCACATGGCTTATTATTCACAATTTTAGATTTTAGATGTAGTTTCTAGAGAGAGAGAGAGAGAGAGAGAGAGAGAGAGAGAGAGAGAGAGAGAGAGAGAGGCTCTCTCCTCTCTCTTAGGATTTAGGATTATGATTCCTCTTAAAGGTTATGTTTACTTCTTCTTCATTCTAGATTCAATGTTCCTTTACTTTAATTTCTCTTCTACTTTTATTTATTCTATTATTTTAGTTTGTTAATATTGGTTTATGAACTCCATGTTAGGATTGATTTTCTTATTTAATACACATTGAGGTATTTTAGATTTAAGATTGCTTTCTTCAAATTCATGTTATTAATGCTTCCAATTTAATTTAGATTTTTTCCCCTTTGCTTTGGTTGAATAATTGGTGACACTTGAGTTATCAAACTCAGCTGTTGATTGAAAATTGGAATTCACTGATTGATTTGGATCCCTCTAAAGCTAATCTTTCCATAGGAGTTGACTAGGAGTTGAGGAATCAAATTGATTAATCCACTTGACTTTCCTTTATTTAGTAAGGGTTAACTAAATGGGAGCAATAAACAATTCTCATCACACCTGATAAGGATAACTAGGATGAGATTTCTAATTCTTATACCTTGCAAGGGTGTTCATGATAATTAATTTACTTTATTGCTAATTTATTTCCTTGTTCCCTATTTCAAAAATCCAAAAAGATACTTTTCCATAACCAATAATAAATCATACTTCCCTGCAATTCTTTGAGAGACGACCCGAGGTTTGAATACTTCGGTAATTTATTTTTATTGGGTTTGCTTTAGTGATAAACAAGTTTTTGTACGAAAAGATTCTTTGTTGGTTTAGAAACTATACTTTCAACGAGACTTTATTTGTAAAATTCTTTACTAGCAGAAATTCGTTCGTTAGTATTCTTGCTTCGTTTTTTTCGATTTTCATGATTTCTGAAATCAAGCTTTGAAATCATTTTGAAAATAATGGAACTTCAGAAATACACCCAAACGATTACAGAAATACACCCAACCGATTACAGAAATACACCCAAACGGTTATAGAAATACACCCAAACGATTACAGGAATTCACCCAAAGGATTACAGAAATACACCCAAAGTATTACAAAAATACACCCAAAGAATTTAAAAAATACACTCAAAATTTGTTGAAGTATACCTTATGCATAATTCAGAACTCTTTCTCTTTCTCATCCTCATCTTCTGCTGTTTCTTCTTCTTCTTCTTCATTTTCTTATTTCATATTCTCATAATTCTTTTTGGGAGGAAAAAATCAAACAAAGAAGAAAAAATACATAATGTTGCAAAATCAAAAGAAGAACGAGAAGAAACACGACGATGAAGATGAAACACTTCAAAAACAAAAAAGAAGAAGAAAAAGAAGAAGAAGAAGAGGCACGAAAAAAGAAGAAGAATGAGAAGAAAAAGAGGAGGCGTGGAAAAAGAAAAAGAAGAAGAAATAATGACTTGTATGACTTGTATGGAAAAACGCTTGTATGTGGAGAATTCCTCAAGTGCTATACATACAAGTCATTTGGTTTACAAGTCATACAAGTTGGGAGAAACTTAACAAAAAAGCACGTGGCCCATATACGATTTCCATGGCGTGCTTCGCGTTCCTCCTTCTCCTCCTCCTCTTCCTTCTTCTTCTCCTTCTTCTTCTCCTACTCTTCTTCTTCTTCCTCCATGAAAACGAGTTTCTTGTCAAATTTGTTCGATCTCCTTCGTGCGTTCTCTCTTTGCCTTTTCATTCGTTGTTTTATCTGCGTTTATCATTGGTATTCTTGCTTTGTTTTTTTCGATTTTCATGGTTTCTGAAATCAAGCTTTGAAATCGTTTTAAAAATAATGAAACTTCAGAAATACACCCAAACGATTATAGAAATACACCCAACCAATTACAGAAATACACCCAAACGGTTACAGAAATACACACAAACGGTTACAGGAATACACCCAAAGGATTACAGAAATACCCAAAGGATTACAAAAATACACCCAAAATTCGTTGAAGTACACCTTATGCATAATTCAGAACTCTTCCTCTTTCTCCTCATCATCTTCTGCTGCTTCTTTTTCTTCTTCATTTTCTTATTTCATATTCTCATAATTTTTTTAGGAGAAAAAAATCAAACAAAGAAAAAAAATACATAATGTTACAAAATCAAAAGAAAAATAAAAAGAAACACGACGATGAAGATGAAACACTTCAAAAACAAAAAAAAAAGAAAAAGAAAAAGAGACACGAAAAAATAAAAAAATAAAAAAAGACATAAAAAAAAGAAAAAAATAACTTGTATGACTCGTATAAAAAACACTTGTATATAAAATATTCCTCTTCAATCAATTGGACAAATACAGTTTTTTCTTTGATTCGCATACTCAATCGATTACTAGAATTAAATAATCTATTTAATTCACATAACTAATCTATTGGAACAAAAATTCCCAATCCATTAAAATAGAAGACACAAAAATTATTGCATCCATTAATCAAAAAGCAATCAATCGATTGTGTAATTCAAAAATCAATTGTTATGTATAAATTCAATCAATTAGATATTAATCTAATCAATTAGATAACATCAACAATATAATTCTCACAAACCTAAAATATTCCAATAAAATAAAAAAATTAATCATTCTAATAGTAAAATAATAAAAAATGAACATATTCAAAAATTAAAATAATACTTAATTTAGTTTTTCAATTTGCACGTATTTTAATTTAATTCTTAAAATTTTAATTACTTTTCTTTAGTTTCTATACTTTGCAAATATAACTTATATTAGTTCTTAAACTAATTTTTGACATGCAAATATTAACATAACACTGATATAAATAGACGAATGCCACATTAGTGGTATTTACAGTCTATTGCAGGTTAGTGCTAATTTGTTTTATCTTCACTTGTTTATTAAACTTTCTATAAACTTTAACTCTTGAAATGGATGTTACGGAACATAACTATTTTAATGCAAGTATAAAATTTTTGTTTTTCTTCCAATATATATGTCTATGTCGTCTACTTACGTCTTTTGACTTGAAGCATAATTATGATGATCATTATTTTTTATACTGCTTTTGTGTGTCTAGCTGCAATAATATTGATCTTGTCTATCTTTTTTTTAATTTTTTCTACGATTCATATTTGTTATTTTAGTTTTGTAAAACTTATATATGTGTGCAATTTTTGAATATGTAATTTTTTATTATTTTATTGTTGAAACGATTAATTTCTTTTGATGAGAATGTTTTATGTTTTTTAGAATTATAATGTTGCTATCATCTAAGAAATTGAATGAATATCTAATTGATTGGATATATACAATAATTTTGTAGTTACAGATGCAATAATTTTAATGTCTTTTAGTTCAATTAATTGGATATTTAAACTGGTTATGTGAAAAAATAAATCGTTTAACTTTTAGTAATTGATTGAGTCTGTGAACTAAAAAAAAAGATGCATTCATCTAATTAATTGGATGATTCTTCCAATAGATTATTTTGCAAAAAATTATAATTTTTTTGTGATTTGAAAGAATATAATGCATACCTGACAAAACACCAAGAGCGTTTATTGTACCAAACTAATGATTACAGAAGGTGAAGGCGATTCATAAAACGATTATAATTATAGAATCGAACAATTGAAAAAAAAGATATTGATGATAAATTATAAAATTATTAATATTAGGATTGAAAAGATAAAGTTATTAAGTTCAAACTCAAAATAAAATTGTGAAAGAAATTGAAGATAGATACTAATGTAATATTAAATTTTAATTAGATAATTATTAAAAAATTTAAAAAATATATTTTGTTACTAAAACTATTTAATAGTTTAAATACTTTTAGAATTAATTTCTACATACAAGTGTTTTGCGCTTACAAGCTTTACAAGCATGAAGAGAACGAACTCCCTAAACGCGCTGCTTATGTTACATGCCTCTTTAACAGACTTTTAAATCAATTCAAATCAATTAACGCGTGAATATATAACTTCCATTTTTCAAAAGATTTCGTTTTCTTTTTCGAGTTTCTTGCCAAATTTCTTCGATCTCCTTCGTGCGTTCTCTCTTTGCCTTTTCATTCGTTGTTTTACCTGCGTTTATCACTGGTTTCTTCTTCGTCATTTACGTGCGTTTCTCTCTCTATATTATTGCTTCGTTTTTTTTTTTCGATTTTCATGGTTTCTGAAATCAAGCTTTGAAATCGTTTTGAAGATAATGGAACTCCAGAAATACACCCAAACAGTTACAGAAATATACACAAACAGTTACAGAAAGGATTACAAAAATACACCTAAAGGATTACAGAAATATACCCAAAAGATTTAAGAAATACACCCAAAATAGGGGAGAGACAATATATTTCTTCTTGAAATCTTTTAATATTTTGCTGGTTAAGGATGAAGTACATGATAGAGACAATCTAGAAAAAAAAAACTTAGAAGAATAGTAAAACAGTAACTTGAATAATGTTTCTTCGTTTTTTCTGGTAATTTTTTATGGAAATTTGTATTTTTTCTTCTTGATTTCTTCTACTCTTTGCGAGGAGTTGGAACGTTATTTCAGAATCATAGTTTGTTTTGAATGTCGCTTGAATTTTGACGGTTTGCGTTTTAATTGAGGAAGAAGAGGAAGAGTGCGGCATAATAAACGTGTTGTGGAAGGGTGATTAAGGCGCGTGCGTTGGACGCTCGATTCTAAAGATGGGATGTGCGTGTTTTTTTCTTGAACTTGGGCTAACTTGTATAACTTGTAAACCAAAAAAGTTTGTATGTGTATCAGGCCTCATATTTTTAGACCATCTAATCTTTTTTCCACTTATATTAAACAAAAAGTAAAATTAAAAAAATTAATAACTAAGATTAATTAAGATCGTGACTTTTTTATTCCAAAAAAAAAATTATAGATTACAAATATGGTTATGAGACATACTAATGATTTGATATATAAATAAATTATATTTTATAAATTATGAATTATAAATTTTAGAATATATTTAATGTCAATTTAAATTTTTTAAAATTATTATTTTGAGTTCTAATTTATAAAATAAGCTTATCAAATAGATTTGTGGCTTTGTGAAACTTTAAACAGGTCAAGTTTAAATTAAAAAGAAATCTAAATTAAAATATAATTGACCTATTTACAATATGAATTAAACTCAAAGCTAAAATTCGATTAGGCCCATTTCTTCGGTTTAGGATCTTAAGTCTTAACTAAAGCTTTCAACCAAATTCTTTAATTATTTTTCTTTGGGGTACTTTCTTTAAACAAAATTTTACATTATAATATATTACTCAACAATGTTTTGACTTCTCTTTGGACAAAATGGATGCCATGCAATTCCGGGTTTGGTTTTACGTTTTCCATTCTTTTTCCATTTTCGTTACCTTGCAGTAAAGTGACTACAATCTTGTTTCTCGTACATTCTGTACATTCTCATATTATTCGATATTTTTGAGGTAACATTAATATTACTTTAATTTTTCCGTTATCTTGAAATTTAAGGTTTCGTTTAGATGTTAATATTTAAAATTTAAAATTTAAAATTTAACTAAAAACTTTTTATTTTAAAATTTTTAATAATAAATTAATTTTCAAAAAAACACTGTACTCATTATGTTTTTTAGATTCTTTGATGTGATATTAGTATTTACTACTGTCATTCAGTGATATAACCAAAATTTATTGACTAATAAATATAAAAACTTTAAATTAATAAAAGATCACCAAATTCAGAATTCTTTGTCCTGCTCTGTAGATATATTGACATGATATACTTTATTTAAAAAAAAACGTATGAAAGATCTTTATTCGAAAACAAAATATATAATATAGTTGTGCAATTGAAAGAAATATTTCTTTAAAAAATTATTTTTTTTTCTAAATGTGTACTGATGAAAGCATCTTTTATCAAAGTTAGGAATAATTAAGATATTTAGCTATAACAAATATAGAAATACTTTTTTTAACAAAATTACAACAACAATTATACTTATGTTTGGACAAAAAGTTATATTATATAAATATTTTTAAATAACTAATTATTTAATATGTTTACCATTTAATATCACACTATAAATAATTTAATCATCTTAATAACAAAATAGTAAATAAATATGTAATACTAATTTTATCTCAATTTTTTAATTATTTTGTAAAAATTTAATCTCTCAATTCTCGATGAATGGACAAATCTTTTCCTGTACTATGAAATATCTTCTAATAATTTATCAATTATCATAATCAATTAATCACAATATGTCTTTTTTTTTTCGTCCTTTTAAAATCCAAAATTAGATTAGAAAGAAAGAAAAGATAAGAAATTGAGGAAAAATTATATAATGACAACGGATGAACCGATCAAAATACGCCATGTAATATTCAGCACATCAAAAAAGTTCTCCACAAAAAAAATTACAAATTATTTTATACAATTAAATTCTATTTTTTTAATAAGTATTTAAGTAATAAATCATTACATCCAAAAGGTATCTCATTACAAATTTTGAAGTATCTGTATAACCTACTATATTAAAAACTATTGTAAAACTAATTTGTAATTTGATAATAAATACAAAAGATATCTTAATACAATTTAAGATACTTATAAATTATAACATGTTTGAATTTTTTAATCATAAAAAGCAAACTAAGAAAATACGAATAATACTTCATTTAATCTATAAATTTAATACTTAAATTAAGTTTGTCCTAAAAAGTTTTTGCAATAAATTGGTATCTAATTCTTTTAAAGCATATTAATCTGTATTATTCTTCCACAACTATATGACCATAGTTAACTCTTCATTTTTTTTATTTTTAATATTGGATTAATAATAGTATTTTTTAAATTATAAATTATTATAATATTTTTTTAAAATGTGAGATAATTTAATTTAAAAAGTAAAAATTAAATCGTCTAATTTTTTGGTATAAAAATTAGACTCTCCA
>NC_029772.3:72544763-72559103 GCF_000817695.3 Arachis duranensis | reverse complement strand
TATTTAATTAATTATTAATTATTTTATCTGTAATTACATTACAGTAATATAAATCTTTTAAAATTATATCAATTTTGTCCTGACATTATAGATTATGGCACAAAAAATTTATAGAATCAAACTATTTTTATAAAAAAAATCGTAGAGGATAAAAGTTTTCGAAAGCTAAGAAGACCAAGGTCTTCATAGATAAAAAATTAAATAATAAAATTTTTAGTTATTATTTTCATGTGAAAGGGTTTAATTTATTACTAATAATTAATTTTAATATTCGTTATCTAAAATTTGAAACAATTTAACTTATATACTTTTGATTAGGTGTTAAGTCTATTGCACAAATAAAAATAATTAATTTTTATGCTTGCTATTTAAAAATAATATTTTTTCTCTCTATGTATATAAAAATATAATTAGATATTATTAGCATAAAAAATATATTGATAGTTATAAAATTAACTCAAAATCAATTTCTTTTAAACAATTGAATCTTAATATTAAGTTTTAATCATAATATTAGTATTCTCTTCAAATTATATTTAATAAATATTTGGAAAAAGAGAAATAAAAATATAGATTAAAAAGATAAGCAATAAAAATTTGAAACTAAATAAAAAAACTAAAAAAATAAGTATATAATCATAATATTTTTTATTTGAATTATATTATTTTGTTATTTTTATTTTTTTTAGAACAAAAAGATAGAAAAAAATAGAGAATGAGAGAAAAGAGAGAAAAAGATAAAGATAAAGATGAAGGTTGAGAAAGGGAGTTTATTAATTTTGAAAAAAGAAATTTTAATTATAATAAAAAATATCGGGTGACACATTTTGTTTTCTCAAATTACTAATATAAAATATAAATTATAAATGATATATGGAGTGGGAATGCTAGAGAGAAATAAAAAAAGGAAGAGAGATAGATGAGAGAATTTAGAAAGAAAATTTATTAATTTTAGAGAAAAATATTTCCTCTCAATTTTAATAAGAGGATCTCATATGAGGTATTTGGTTATTAAATTAGATCATAATATATAAATATATAATAAATTATATATAGAGTGAAAAGACTAGAGGGAAATAGAAAAAAGAGAAAGGGATAGATGAGAGAATTTAGGAAAGGAGTTTATTAATTTTAAAGAAAAATATTTTCTCTCAAGTTTAGTAAGACTGCCATGTCACACATTTTGTTATTAAATTAGATAATAATATATAATATAATGCAATATAAAAAGAATAATACAACATATAAAATATAAATTATATATAGAGTAAAAATAGTAGAGAGATATAGAAAAATGGGGAGAGGTAGATGAGAGAATTTAGGAAGGAAGTTTATTAATTTCAGAAAACAAAAATTTTCACTCAATTTTAAAAAGAGAGTGTTGTGTGACACATTTGATTATTAAATTAGATAGTAATACATGATACAAAATATAGGTACATTTCAATTTCAATTTTAATATTTTAATTTTAATGCAATTAAAGAATATCATGTTGCACATTTTGATTGTCAAATTAGTAATTAGTCATTGATATTAATAATGATATATAAAATAGATAGAGTGGTTGAAGGAATAAGAGAGATAAAGAAAGGAAGAGGGGAAGGGGAGAACTCTTTAATGTTGGAGGGAAAGAATTTATTTCAATTGCAATGTGGGAGTGACATGTGGTATATTCGGGTTGTAAAATTAGTATGGAGGAGGGAGAACTCTTTAATTTTGGAAGGAATGATTTTTTCAGAATTTTTAATATTAAAATATTAAAAATAATTAGTATTTGTCTTAATTAATTTGAGTTTGTTGAGTGATCATCTTACTCGTCTACTTAAACAACTATTAGGAGTTAGAATCTTGCCTTATGTGTGTAGCAATCTATTGGCTAGTAGTAAACCTTTAATAAATAGAGCATTAATATGTGGTTAGACTTGGTAGGAGTACCAGAATATGCGGGTACCCGATCCATCCATACTTGGTTGGGAAGGGTAATAACTTGACCCGAGTCGAGGCAGATTTTGCTCATGACAGGATATGGTCGGGTTTAGGGTGTACCCGCCTCGGATATATACATAGAAATACTTTTTAGGAATTAGGATTTGCCTCACATTATAAATTCAGTGATTCACAGCTTCAATCCATACTCTAACGCCATGCAAAAGAAACCCAGTCATCCTCACCTAGAGTCTTCTTCTTCTCGGCTTCTTAAAAAAAAAAATCTCATAGCTCCCGTCATCGTCATTGCTGAACCCATCGCCTCCTACCCTTGGCCTTCACAACTCCCATCTTTCTTCACAACCCATGTTGCTATTGCTACTTATCCTGTTACTGTCGCTGTTGAGCCCGTCGCCACCTTTCTCCTGCCGAGTCTCTTTTTTCTAGGTAAATTCTTCTCTCTCTCTCTCTCTCTCTCTCTCTCTCTCTCTCTCTCTCTCTCTCTTATTGTGAGTCTGTTAAGTTCTTTTCTTCTTCTTCCATAGACTCATCACTTAGTTGCCGTCGCATGAGTCCGGACGTTGCCGTTGTTTCATCTGAGCCTGTCACTGAATAAAATAGAATTTTTATTCAAGTTGGACCAGTTGAAAATAGGCATGCATGAGATCGTTTTTGCATGTAATTTCTGAATTTCTCATCCAAATTTGATCTATGTGGTTGAGTATTTTAGTATGGCGATCATCGTAGTTTCGTTGCAACACTAATGTGTTAAAAGTTGCGGCAATTTCATAACTAATATATGAGACAGACCAGATTATTAAAGTAATAAGGGAAATAACATTCAGATGTGCGCATAAAATTTATAAGGTGTGATTATCTCAAGAAAATATATATGTATAGTAGTCGAAGTGGAAGATTGTTAGGAGATTATTATTTTTTAATATAGTTATGGGCAATACATATATTAATTATACTTGCAAATTAAGTAATTTCACATTAAGTAACTTATATAACGGTGATCTCATTTATTGTCATAAATGTTGAATTAAATAAGTCATTTACTTTTGATTTGGATAAATGAGATTAAAACCATAGATACTATTTAAATATAAATAATGACTTCAAAATTTTAGTCTCTGATACATCAAACTCGCCTCCGTAGTTTTTTTCCCACAGTGGAGTTGTGATTCAGCCCTATCAAGGATACAGAAAGTTTTGGTTAACGAAGATCAAAGAATCACAAGAGTCAAGCTATCTGATCTCAATCATGCTCTCGAATGAAGGGACGCTTCCGCGCTCTCAGTTAATTTCTTAATGATTTAACATGGATGATATTGAGGTTGAGAAATTCTAAAATTTTCTGATAAAATAGAATTTTTATTCAATCAAATGATAATAAATAATTTTATTGAATTAAATTATATTAATGTGATCAATGAATGATAAAGAATGTTAGAAAAATAAATAAATAAATAATATTTTATGAGTATAGAAATATTAAATTTTCATTTCAATTTACTTTTTTAATCGATGGCAATAAATATCTTAAATTAATTAAATGTTTACAAAAAATTATATACCTAAAATGATTTCATTTCTTTAAAAATCTTTTAAACATACAATGGTTCAATGAGAGGTTAACTATGGAGAATTGAATATAATAATTTTAAATTCGCATTTTTAATAAAAAAATGTATTTAGTTCTATCCATCCTAAATAATTCTATATTCACTATTACTTTTTCATCTAATAAATAATTCTAATATTGATAGAATATTATTTTTGAATGCAAAAAATTTAAAATATATTCATTCTATTTCAAAAATCAATATTTATATTTAATTTAGGATTTCAACAGATATGACAAAAAATTACATTTTTAGTTCAAAAAGTAAAATATCTATAAAAATATTTTTGTGCTTTAGCTTTAAATTTTTTAAAAAAATTTGGCAAGTTAATGGAATCAAATCATATTTCTATAACATATATAAGAATGTATATTACACATAAATAAAAAATGTTAGATGTAATAAGAACAAATATATAAATTAAAGTAAAATTTAGAAAAAAAATAAAAATTAATAAAATATTGAAAAAAAGAAATATAAATAGAAGAAAAATAAAATTATAAGATGGAAGAGAAATAATTTAATAAATTTTGTGTGTATATAAAAGAGGAATAAAAAGAAGACATACAATACCTTATTTAATTTAACAAGATTTAAATACATAGAATAAGAGAATAAAAAATAACAATAATAAAAAAACTAAATATCTGAATTAATATAAGAAATAAAAAATAATAAAATAATAATAATCTATCATAATCTTAATATTTTAATATAATTAATTAATTAAAATATAATTAGAAAATATCACTTTAAAATAAGATTATTATTATTAATGGCATATAAATATTAAAATTGTATTAATGCATTAATTGAAATACATTGTTAGAATAAAAAGTTACAAGAATTAAAATAACTGAAATTTATTAACGTTGCAAGAATTAAAATAACTGATATTTATTAATTTTAATTAGTTAAATTAGCATAAAATAAGAAAAAGATGATTAATCAGATTAAATAAATTAAATAAATTAAAAACTATTACTGAGCAAAGCAAATGTCACAATAATTATATTACTAATTAAAAAAAATCAATTCAATCAATTCAAATTTTTATTTAAAATAGACAATTAAAGATCACCAATAAATAAAAATAAATAGAATATAATAAAGAATAATTTTGGTAGTATAAATAATTAGATTAAATTAGTTTATACATTTTTTACTTTTTATCATATTATAATTTAAGTTAATACTAATGGAAAAAAACTAATTTTAAATAGTCCCAATTTGTATTTTTCAACATAATTAAAGAATAATTTATAATTTTTTATTTTGTAACTAATCAACATTTTTTTTAATTTTTTGGTTAAGTCTTTTATATTTTATATATAACTGATAAATTTTTTCTACAAAACACAAATTTATGATGAATTATTACAATCATAATTAATTAGGAAAATCAAGAAAAAATTATAAAAAAAAAATAACAAATTTGTGATGAATTATTACAATAATAATTAATTAAGAAAATTAAGAAAAAATCATAAAAAAATCAAATAAACAATAAAATATAGAGTAAAAATTTATTTTGAAATTAAGAATTTGTCAATTGTGCTAGAAATTCTAAAAATTTGTATCTTATTATATAATCAATTTTGTTACTCACTTCAACCTCATTATCTATTTGTATTAAAAAAAATATATAATGTCACACTTATTTCAAAAAATATGAAACTCTTCAAATACACGGTATAATGTATAATTTAAAAATAATAAGATAAAAAATATCTAGAATTTTATAATAGTATTTTAAATTTTCAATAACAATAATACAAAGAGTTTAAATCTACTAAATGAATTCTAGATCTCAATTCAATAGTTATCCTTTGCGTATCTTATTTAAATTTAAATTTTAAAATTTAATTTGCATCTTTTTTTCCTAATATAAATTATTTTTGACAAAAAAATAAGAAAAAAATCTATCAGACCAAAAAAATATTCTATCAAAGAATTATTATAAGAAAATTTATAATTAGAGAAAAAAATAATAAAAACATTAATAATAATAATAATAATAATAAAAAAATAAACCTCATATTAAAGAATGTTAGAAAAGAAATAATAATAATGTTGAAGAATGATATTGCTGCTTTAGACTTCTAGCCTTTGTCTTTGGCCATCATTTTTTTCCTTTCTTTAGTTTTTTTATTTAACTTATCAAGTCATAGAAAAAAAGAACAATAAAAAATGAAAACAGTAAGATCAATAGTAACTATATAAATTAAAATATATAAGAGAAAAACAAACTATTATATGATAGAATTAACATGAGTATATTTCATCATTAAATAAATAAAGTTAATGCAAAAGAAAATTACACGTAAAAAGAAAAAAAGAGTTAAAATATCTAAAATGATAAATATATAGAAGACTATAAAACAATGAACTTTTAACTAAATTAAATTGTATTTATTATTATTAGAAAGGGTAAGAGAGAGCAGTAGAGAAAAGATTTGTGTGTATTCAAGTTGTGTAGAATGATATAATATAGAAGGGTATTTATAGGTGCTAAGAGAATCGAAATAATAAAGACGTAATATCCTATAATAAATATTCAGATATGTTAAATAATGCTAATTAATCCTAATTATACTCTGATATCCCCCTCAAACTTATTTGAAACAACTAAATAAAAAAGAATGCATATATTGATAAAAACGGATGCAGATGGAACTGCTTGAAAAAAGCGCAGACAAAATTGTCAGAATGAAATACAGACGAAACTACCGGAAGAAAGCACAGACAGAATTGCCACAAAGAAACGCAGACGGAACTGCCAAAAGAAAACGCAGACAAAACTGCTAGAAGGGAACGCAGACGGAACTGTTGTAAGAGAACGCAGACGGAACTGTTGTAAGAGAACGCAAACGGAACTGCCGCAAGAGTGGCCAACTGCTGAAAAGATGGCGAACTACTGAAAGACTGCTGAAAAGTGACAAAGTGCAAAAAGATAACAAACTATCGGGAGGTGACGAAAAACATATGGTTTCTCCAAGAGAATAAGTAGTGGATGAGTTAATTAGTAATGTTAAAAAAGCATCAAAGCAATGAAAAAAGAGAAAGAAAAAAATGGCGCAGAAAAAAAGTATGAAAATTACGTTGATTTCACTCAAAGAAAATCAACTTATTCTACTCAAGGAGGATACCATGGCAGGGAAGATAGAGCAATAAGAAAAAGGTTTGTAAGTATTCAAGTTGTGTAAAATGATACAATATAGAATGGTATTTATATGTGATAAAAGAATTGAAATAATAAAGACGTCTTATAATAAATATTCAGATATGTTGAATAATGCTAATTGATCATAATTATACTCTAATAATTATATTCAATTAATTAATATACATAATATTAAATTGTGTGATACTTAAATATTTAATCAAATCAATTAGTTGATATAATTAGTCTATCGTAATGAATTGTATTTAATGAGTTAAAAGAAATAAACCAGGAAACACTCTTCAAAACATGTCATGCCAACTTTATCATTAAGTGAAAAAATCTGATTTTTATATAATAGAATAAATAGAATAGATAGAATAGATATTTGATTTTAATTGTAATAAAAAATAACATGTGACATATTTTGATGGTAAAATTAGTAATATATAATAGATTATTACAGTTTTTATTTTTAAGTTTAGAGAGAAATATTTGATTTTAATTGAGAATGGTACGTGGCATATTTAAATTATAAAATTAGTAATATAAAATAAATAGATTATTACTGTGTTCATCTTTAGTTTTAGAAAAAAAAGATTTAATTTTAATTATAACAAAAGAATGATAGGTATATATTTTGATTGTAAAATTAATAATATATAATTAATTTTCATAGAGAATAATCCTAAAATTTTATTTGATCTGATAATTATTATAAAATATTTTCTAAATTTCTGAGTCCACATGGTTGCCACCTCATCTCCATTCTCAACCTCTCTTATATTAAACACAGCACGCACCACTATCTCCCAGATTCTCTTCTCTTCTCTCTCTCTCTCTCTCTCTCTCCACCGAGTCACTGACTCGTCAAGTACGGAAGCTCCGATTCCGCCTCGAGTCCAACTCAATTAGCTCGATCGAAGAAGATGTGTAGCACCTTCGCCGCCGCCGCAGACTCCTCCATCTCCGGCGACGGTGACTCCCCCGCCGCCGGCGAGATTATGCTGTTCGGCGTTAGGGTGGTGGTGGACTCCATGAGGAAAAGCGTCAGTATGAACAATCTGTCGCAGTACGTGCATCCTCAAGATGACTCCAACAACAACAAAGACGCTGCCTTCTCCGCCACCGGTTACGCGTCCGCCGACGACGCCGCTCCTCTCAACTCCGGCAAGAACCGCGAGCGCGAGCGCAAGCGAGGTTCGAAATTTCAATACCACGCATATATAAATTTCTCCGATCGATCACTGATCTCTGTAAAAAGTTGATTCACATGATAAATTGATAATCAATTAGTGTTGTTGAATGAATTGTAAAATTGATACCTATGGTTATTGATTATTCTGGTGATGAGAGTGAAACTGAAATTGCGATCGGAAACTTCAGGTGTTCCCTGGACGGAGGAAGAGCACAAGCTATTCCACTACGTCAAGACTCGGACGCCCACGCAGGTCGCCAGCCATGCTCAGAAGTACTTCCTCCGCCGGAGCAATCTCAACCGCCGTCGGCGCAGATCCAGCCTCTTTGACATCACCACCGATTCGGTAAAATAATCTCCTCTCTTTTATTTTGTTCTGGATTCATGTTTTGGTTAGTCATCAATACAGTATTGAGTGACATTTAATTCTGAGGTATTTCTTTGTTTGTATTAATAACATGTGGTTTTTGTTCAGTAAGAGCACATGTTAGCTAAAACCATTATTATTTTTTGTTCTTGGTGGGGTCGGGGGTCTTGTTTATTTCATTATGGAATTCTTTTGTTAATTGAAGGGAACTAGGGAGATGTCTAATCTAAAGGGGAAATAGGGGTGGTTTAGGTTCTTGTGGGTTCCCCAGGCTGAGATTGAAAGAGTTGACTTACTAATGGGGTGTGGAGAAACATATTATTCATGATCTTATTAATTTTTGTTTTAGGTCTCTTCGATCCCAATGGAGGAAGAACAGATCCAGAACGGAGACATTGTGCCTCATTCACAGCCTCTGTGCCCTGCAGCCCCTGAGAATAGCAACACCAATGGATTTCCAATGGTGCCCGTGTATCCGTTGGGGGTTGGTCCAGGTGTGATTTCATCAGTCGAAGCTGGGAATCCAATGGATGAACTAACTCTAGGACAGGCAAACATGGAGCTTAATGCGCAAACCAAGCTACTCCATCCGATTCCTGTTGCTTCAAATCCTAAAACCTGCACCGTGTCTGATGTTGCCTCCGGCTCTAATTCGCCCCTCGACTTGCCAACACTGTCCCTGGGACTATCCTTCACATCTGATCAAAGACAGACTCCATCAAGACATTCGGCTTTCCATTCGATTCCGAGTTTAAATAACGGAGATAGCGTCATAAGTGTTGCTTGATAGACATGATGTCTCTCATGGTTATTATAAAGTCCATGTCTAGAGCATCTTGGATTCACAGATAGAAGATGTTTTATTATTGGGATAAGTTAAGAGAAAGATGTTGAAGGAAAAGGGCGATGGATTAGAGAAGGCAAAATGCAAAAGCTTAGGTTAATGAACTAAATTTAATCCTTCTGTTCCTTGTACAGAGTACAGACCCCGGGTCCAGTTCCTTCTTTGTTTGCTTATGTTAATGTTTATGACCTTATTAGATTCCTGTTTGTCTAGCCGTTTGTGCTTTGTAGTTTGATGTAACTCAAAATAACGAAGTACTCTACTCTACTACTCTCTCTCTGTTTATTGCTGGTAACGTTGGATGTGGACTAGGCAGTCACATATAAGTGGTTTGTGGCTCTTTTGGGTAAAAAATATTCAAGTTGGGTGTTAGGTGTTAGCAGAAGGGCACGTTTTCCATTTCTGGTGAATACCACCTAATTTTCTCTAACCTATGATTGGCCGCTGAGGTTGCCGTTGTAGCTGTCTAATAATTCATAATTGTCTCATGTTTTATAAGCCATGGTTTTTGGGTTTACCCAAAATACCAAGTTGGCATTCTTGATTCTTGTGGAGATTGGGTGTTGCTGGCAAATTAGGCAGCTAATGCTAGTTTGTCTTGCATGCATGCCCCTCACGATTCATAGTCATAGATATAGGTCTCCAAATTGCTTGTCTTGTTTCCGTGATAGAAAGGTTTATGATCCGTGAGTGTTATGTCCTGTGGCAAGAGTTGTGACCAAATGCAAAATGGTAATATTTAGGCCTGGATTTATTATTGGTACTTATTTTAATTGCTTTAAAACCGAAAACATAAATTATTTGTACCGGGGCCAAAGATGGTAAACAGTGGAGTTAATAAGAAACATGAATCCTATAAAGATTTGAATTCAAGTTCTTCCGAAAATTGTTAGGGAGGTCTTCTAGGAGAAGACACCAAGGACCTTAGAAGATATGGCACTGATTGATGTTTGTGTTTTTTCCCTACTATTTTATTTATGGTGGTCCATTGATAGATTTATCTGAATACACCATAGGTCACTAATGTAATATTCAGTTACACTATTCTTTTTTCTTTTGCATTTAGCATACTTTGTATGAGTATTACCTTCTTCGGGATTATCATATCTCCACTCCGAAAAGTACAATTCACTTATACAATATTTTTATCAACTTGGTGATCCTTTTTATACCTAATGTAAATATAATATTTTCTTTCTTTTTATATATTTTAGTGGCCAATTATAATATCCAGATGTAAATTCATATAGAGAATAAAGATATTCATTTTAAACCATACAAATTATTGTTTAATAATACTAGTGCCACTGTTGATATATACATGTAATTATTTTTAACCACAAAAACGTAATCTGTATAAAACAAATCTTTACAGTAGTGTTTCCTTATTTTAGTTAGTCAAAATCAATAATTTTTTAATAAAAACTTTCATTCAAAAAAATATTTTGGAATTTAATATCAAGATGCAAAAATAATATACTATGTTCTCAATGTAAATATTTTAACTCTTGATATTGCTATTTAATATAGTGTGCTCTAATATAAATTAGGAATAAGATGAGAAGATCCTTTTTTATATTCGAATCTATCAAAAACCTATTAGACATGAATGTATAAGTGCAAGCTCTTGTTAAATGATCTCATATTCCTAAGAAGTGAAATAATACTCAAATAAGTGACAAATAAGTTTTATATTTGACAAATTATTTATGCATTTTGATCCAAAATAGTATAAAAATATCTGAATAACTATTTAAAAAATACATATAAAAAGTGGAACTAAAATTAAATCTCTAGATTTTTTTTCAGTTTTTAATAGTGTTCTTGGCTATTACAAAAAAATATTGCAAAAAATCTATTTAACATTGAAATATCTAAAATATTTTTTTAAAAATATATATTTAATATTAAGTATTTTTGTCATATTTTAAAATATTTTGATGACATTCGTCATTAACAAGAATGGAGGGCAACTTTGTTAACTTTTTCATATAAATTGGAGGCATTTTTGGTAGTTCACCCAAAAATATAAGGTGAAGTGATTCACGTGTCCAATAAGAATATATGGTCGCATTTCTAAAAAATTTGGAAGTCCAAAATCAACCATTTTTGGATTAAAAAAGTTTCTTCCGAAAGAATATTTGGAATTTAACTTCAAGAGGCAAAAACTTTGTATTATATTCTTGATCTAAATATTCTAATTAATACTCCCTAAGTGTATTTG
The DNA here is from genome assembly GCF_000817695.3 of Arachis duranensis. Classification (NCBI taxonomy): domain Eukaryota; kingdom Viridiplantae; phylum Streptophyta; class Magnoliopsida; order Fabales; family Fabaceae; genus Arachis; species Arachis duranensis. The sequence continues at coordinate 72,547,752 of NC_029772.3, read as the reverse complement.
ATATAATATATAATATGTTCCATTAGACATAAATTTATAAAGGAGAGCTTTTGTTCGTCTCATGGGCAAATCCTAGGAGTGAAATTCTTTTACACTTCTATAAAATCCTGAAAATCCTAAATACTACGAAGATTTTATCATATTTTGTTTTATAACATTTTTGAACTCTAACAAAATATCTCATATTTTATTTTCACAAAAAATATTAAAGAGTTATTATTTATTATTTTTATCAATAGTTAGTTATTAATATTTAAAAGTATGAGTTAAAGTATGTTATTAGATTATTAAACTTAAAAAAATTTGTTAATAACTAAAATAATTGATAAAAATAATAAATTTTGATGACTCTTATTTTCAGTACTTCCTCAAATTAGCTAATCACCTCAAGTTTTATTATTTTTTCTTTTTTTTTTTGTTATTACCTTTCAGATTACATCAAGAGTATAGATAAATATCTTGAAGCTACATAAATTTGTATATATATAAAATGATATTTATATTAATAGTACATATAAAAAGGACAGTTGGTTCACTCATTATAATCTACTCCGATGGATACAGACAAGCTAAATAACAAAATAGTGCTACAGTAGTATTAATTATGCTAGCAATTAACACATCCCTAATTTTCCGGAAAGGACTTATTGGTTAGTACATGTGAAGAACACTATTTCTATTTGTTTGTATTTGTGCTGAATTTAGGTATGTCAGGCTAGAGGCTAACTTGAAGGGTCCTATACACTACTACCAGGTGCAAATTAAAGTTTGTATTTATGGATTAGTGGAGGAGCAAATAATCATGGATCAAGAATCTTTCTATTTCTTTGTATCGTGTTGCATGTCTAGCTTTTTCCTGGTTTAGAATATTGTTCACTTGGCATGCTATTATTATCGAAATACTTTTTGTTTGGTGGTTACATTCACTTGTAGTAGCAGCTGGTATAATTGAAACAAAGCAAGTCATATATCATCATCGCTAATATTGGTGGTCCAGTAGTCTATGTGCATAGCTACAGTACCTTCAATGTGCCTCAATAATGGAGTGATGATAACGTAGTTTCGAAGACACTAGTACAATCTTAGACATGGGTATAATTAATACATCTTCTGTTCAAACCACTCCTTTTTTCTTTTTAATTGAAACTATGGTAATCAATGTTGACACCAGTAACTAATGGAATTTCCTAATCGCAAATTTTCTTTAAAGAGTTAAATAATTAGCCACTTTGTATGCTACGTCTGAGTTATTATTATTATTATTATTATTGGCATGGCATTTTTGTTTCTTTAATTTTGTTAACATCATGGTAACATTATTGAAGTTGAAACATCATGATTGATCAACATTGATTTTTTTTTATCGGATAATTTAGGTAGTTTTTTTATTCATGAATAAGATTCATAGTCATTTATGAATAACACCAAAAAATTTGGGGATATAGGACTCATCGTGTAATTCTTCTATTCCTGTTCTAATTTCTTTATCTGTGGTTTTTTATGAATCAATTATATATAATAAGTTGGAATATCAAAAGGCATCCAACAAGATATCTCGGGTACACTATAAAAAAATTTAAGCCTTTCTTTTTCATTCTATTAGAAATGCATGTTAGTTTTAATCATATGAGGAGTTCTTGGCATAATTTGGGATTTTTTCCTATGGATATATCTAAAGTTAATGGACTCAAAGGGAGTATTTGGTTTTGTCTTTTGAGCCTTCTTTCACTTACTCGGTTCTTTGGAACACTGAGCAATATGTGACTGTTAAAGTGGACAGAAAAAAAATTTTCTGGGTTTGTAGTGCAGTTTATAGGAGTTTTCAGTACTCTACACGTGATTTGTTGTGGAATCATATACGCGCTATTTTTCTGAATTTGACGAATCCTTGGGTTATTCTGGAAGACTTAAATGAGATTGTGTGCTCTACAGAGATTGGGGGGTAATTTTTATCCTTCTTATAGTTTTAATTTGTCAAACACTCTTAATTTTAGTAATTTTTTGATTTGGCTACTTCAGTACACTTGGTTCAATAAAATCCAGGGTTCTAAAGATATTGCAAAGAAATTAGATAGAGAATGTAATAATGGGAGTGGAGATTAACAATATTTTATAAATGATGACTAAACATTATTATTGAATTAAAAGCCAATTATGTGCTTGATTGTTTTGTTAAGTGTGTAGGCAATTATGTTAATCAAAATAGGCCTATAAAGCATCAACACAAGCCTAACATTAGTTCAGATTAAACAAATCATTCATATCATCACTCCTAATCCAAAAATTGAGTGGCTGAACTACAAGAAACAAGAAAAGAAAGAAAGTGAGTCCATATCCACAGCCAAGCCCAAATTGGTGGTCCACAACCAAGTCCAACCATTCACTTAGTTGTTAATTAAGTAATTCAAGTTTATTTGCATCTGAATCATCAATTACGCCGGGCTAGTGCCTATTTTTGGCATTTAACGTCAGCTTCTTGCCCTTTTCTGGCGTTTAACGCCAGTCTGGTGCCCCTTTCTGGCGTTAAACGCCCAGAATGGTGCCAGATTGGGCGTTAAATGCCCATTTGCTGCCCTTACTGGCGTTTAAACGCCAGCAAGTTTTTCCTCCAGGGTGTGCTGTTTTTCTTTCTATTTTTCATGCTGTTTTTGCTTTTTCAATTGATTTTGTGACTTCCCATGATCATCAACCTACAGAAAACATAAAATAACAAAGGAAAATAGATAAATATAATATTGGGTTGCCTCCTAACAAGCGCTTCTTTAATGTCAGTAGCTTGACAGTGGGCTCTCATGGAGCCTTACAGATACTCAGAGCAATGTTGGAACCTCCCAACACCAAACTTAGAGTTTGAATGTGGGGGTTCAACACCAAACTTAGAGTTTGGCTGTGGCCTCCCAACACCAAACTTAGAGTTTGACTGTGGGGGCTCTGTTTGACTCTGTTTTGAGAGAAGCTCTTCATGCTTCCTCTCCATGGTTACAGAGGG
>NC_029772.3:72543895-72544689 GCF_000817695.3 Arachis duranensis | reverse complement strand
TTACAGAGAGAGGCATGAGGTTTATGCTTGACCCTAGGTCACACAGAGCCTTCTTGAAGGTCATGGTGCCTATTGTACAAGGTATTGAGAACTTCCCAGGGTCCTGTCTCTTTTGAGGTAATCTCTGCCTAGTCAAGTCATCCAGTTCTTTGGTGAGCAAAGGGGGTTCATCCTCCCAAGTCTCATTACCAAATAACTTGTCATTTAGCTTCATGATTGCTCTAAGGTACTTAGTAACTTGCTCTTCAGTGACATCTTCATCCTCTTCAGAGGAAGAATACTCATCAGAGCTCATGAATGGCAGAAGTAAATCCAATGGAATCTCTTTGGTCTCAGTGTGAGCCTCAGATTCCCATGGTTCCTCATTAGGGAACTCATTGGAGTCCAGTGGACGTCCATTGAGGTCTTCCTCAGTGGCCCTCACTGCCTCTTTCTCCTCTCCAAGTTCGGCCATGTTGATGGCCTTACACTCTCCTTTTGGATTCTCTTCTGTATTGCTTGGAAGAGTACTAGGAGGGAGTTCAGTAACTTTCTTACTCAGCTGACCCACTTGTGCCTCCAAGTTTCTAATGGAGGACCTTGTTTCAGTCATGAAGCTTTGAGTGGTTTTGATTAGATCAGAGACCATAGTTGCTAAGTCAGAGTGGCTCTGCTTAGAATTCTCTGTCTGTTGCTGAGAAGATGATGGAAAAGGCTTGCCATTGCCAAACCTGTTTCTTCTACCATTATTGTTGTTGAAACCTTGTTGAGGTCTCTGTTGATCCTTCCATGAGAGATCTGGATGATTTCTCCAT